>NC_052518.1:29926392-29956612 GCF_014356525.2 Nilaparvata lugens
ACTTCAAAAACTTTGATGAAGCCGCCTTCCTGACTGATGTGGCTCAGACTCCATGGCATCAAATTGAAGCATTACCCTCAGTTGATGACATGGTCAAGACTTTCGAGAATTGGACTTTGACTTTGTATGACAAACATGCACCTTATGTGACAAGGAGGATTAATAGAAAACGACGAGTACCGTGGATGACTGAAGACATACTTAAGATGATGGGACGTAGAGACAAAGCACATAGAAAATTTAAAAAGACATTTGACTTGGACAGTTTGATAGAGTATAGGAGCCTTAGAAATAGGGTTAAACAGGAATTACGGAACTCAAAGATTAGGTACTTGAATTCGTTTATGACAAACAATAGACAAGACTCTAAATCACTTTGGCAGGGAATAAAAGAATTCGGGCTTGGCAAACAGAAATCGAATCCACAAATTGACTTACCATTGAATAATATAAATGACCATTTCGTTTCACACTCTAACCAACGCGACGAAGTTGTCATTGCTAATCATATAGATGATCTTGAAGAGCAGGTTACAAACTTAGATTTACCAATCACTGATCAATTTCATTTCCATCCAATCTCAGAAGAAGACACTTCAGAGCAATTCAACGTATTCATAGTAATGCTACGGGTGTAGACAAAATTCCTATTAAATTTATCAAGAAGATGTTATTTGCTGTTTTACCAACCATTACATACATTTTCAACAAGTCACTTGAAGAAGGCATTTTCCCTGAAAACTGAAGTTTGCTCTGGTTCGCCCTCTAAATAAAGTTCCATCACCAATAAAGTTGAGGATTTTAGACCAATCAGTATTTTACCTGCATTGTCCAAAGTGTTAGAAAGACTCATTCATGCTCAAGTTGTAAAATTTCTAGACAACAATAGTAAGCTTCATAACTTTCAATCAGGCTTTAGGAAATTCCATTCAACTGAGACAGCTCTGCTTCGTGTCACTGATGATATAAGGTTAGCTATGGACCAAAGAAAATGCACCATCCTCACCCTATTCGATTTTTCTAAAGCATTCGATACTGTTGATCATACAGTCCTTCTGAATAAGTTGGCTATTCTTGGTTTCAGTCACAACTTGTTAGTTTGGTTTAAATCCTATCTATTAGGTAGGAAACAATGTGTATCTGTCGGTGACAAAAAGTCAACTTGGATAAACGTTATGCATGGAGTACCACAAGGTTCAATTTTAGGCCCTCTCCTCTTCACTTTGTATGCTAATGACATTTCTTCCATTATCAAATTCTCCAGTTTCCATACTTATGCAGACAACCTTCAAATCTATTTGAGCTGTCCCATAACAAAAATTAATGAAACAGTTGGAATAATGAATTAGGATATCAATTCGATAGTGGAATGGACAAAGAAAAATGGCCTTAAGCTTAATCCCATCAAAACACAACCCATTATAATTGGATATTCTCGTCTTATAAACAATATTGACCTTGAATCGATTCACAAAATTAGTGTAGACGGTAATGACATTCCTTACTGTAGCTCACTTAAAAATTTAGGCATTATTATGAATAATACTCTTGACTGGTCAGAACAAGTGAACAAAACTTGTGAAAAGGTATTCTCAGCCATGCATGCACTGAAGAAAATGCACGATATTCTCCCTAGAAACATTAAATTATTATAGGTTCAATCTCTCATCTTCCCACATTTAATGTATTGTAATTCTGTTCTTAACGATATGCAAGTGACTCTGAATGATAAACTACAGCGTTGCCAAAATTATTGTCTACGTTTCGTCTACTCTCTCCAACGCCATGATCATATCACCCCAGCCCACATTGCTAGCTCAACATTGAAGCTTCCCGATCAGAGGCTTTTTCGAATAGTCAAGCTTGTTAGAGATATCTTGAAATACGGTAATCCGAACTATTTTAAAGATGATTTCAAATTTGTCTCTGAAGGTAGGAGGATAGATGCTTCACATACTAGAACCGGAGAAAGTACTTTAAGGATACCCAATCATCGAACTACTATTTTCACAAAATCCTTCTTAGTCAGTGCCTGTCGTGCATGGAATACACTTCCTGTTTCTATCAGGTCTATCGAGAGCCGAGCGAGCTTCAACCTGACTTTAAAAAAACATATTTTGGAACAAATGACTGAAACTGTCCGGCCCTAGAACGATCACATGACAACCATCCCTCACCCATTCCACCAATACAAACTTTTAAACCATGTTATAGAACGAATTGTATATGTATATATATATATATATTATATAAACTCATGTTATTTCAATTATCCACTGCATACTGCTGTATATTACTGAAATTTTATAACTCTGATCTACTTTCAGCCTACTTCATTTTATTAATCAATTATTTGATCTTATCTACCTATATAATTATTTTACTTTATCAATTTTCTGTTTTTTTTTCTCTTCAATATTCATATTGATTTAAACTTTTACAATATTTCCATTAATAAATAAATCCTTAGTTAAAATAACGAAATTAACGTTTTGGTAGAGAGTTAGTGGGGAGGATATTTTTAATATTCTTCCCAAAGAATGGACATTGATATGTCCAAAGCTCTGCCAATTTATGTAGATGCATAACAATATGATTATTATCTATAGTTATTATATTACAAATTGCTTTTTCATATCATATAGAGTTCAATAGTTATTTTCTTAGTCTATATTATGTAAATTCATCTATAACTTTGCTGTATTGTAAGCTATTGTATATAATTGTATAAGCCAGTATATATTGTAATCTACATAAATAAAGTACTCAATCAATCAATCAATCTCTCTCTGCTCATGGTAATTTTTAATACATCATGCTCTCTTTTTTCATCTTCTCCTCATATTCAACTCACTCCTACTCTTCTTTACTTCCTCCTCCTCCACCTCCTCCTCCTCCTCCTCCTCCTCCTACTCCTCCTCCTCCTCCTCCTTCTCCTCCTCCTCCTCATAACACATACAGAATGTTATGTCAGAAAAAGTACTAGAATCGAGTCATCAATCATTTCCTATGATCGATGGAAACTGTTTCAAGTGACTCATGAGTTTCAAGGATGTAAAATAAAGATAACTTGTTGGTTCTAAAAATCTTCAATCATTTCTTTATAGGGTTTTTACTTTACATCTAGAGGTACTGACTTTTTCCTTGGTCATATTATCATTACTTTTTTTATTGATTTTGAGATAATTGATAACATAAGGGTTCAGTCCCATTTTTATCCCCCCATTTGATTTGAAAAAGTCCCATTCTGATGGGTATGTGCTATGGTATACTGCATTTTTATGAAGGATATCACATTAGTATAGAAATGAAATATAAGCAATTGGAGGGAAAGTTTAAGTCAGTAGGGTTCAAGAGTATATTTTGAAAGTCGAATAGTAGTGAGTATTTCAGTGTGTAGAAAGAAAACTTACTGTACTTTAGGATTCGTGGAGGAAAGTTCTATAGTTTATATGAAAACTCATCAATTTATGTTTCTTCATTTAGATAGAATTGTCGATTAGTGAGGGTAGAATTCATAATTATTTCTTTGGACTTTGGACTTAAATATCATAACTGACTAAACAGCTAGACTCCTTCAGTTAGCAATATTGTTATTTTACAGCTACCGGTAAGCAAAAAAAAAGCTTCTTATCTATTATAGAAAATTTGTTGTCTTACCATGAGTGTTGTTGTTTCATAGCTAAAAAATACAATCCTGCTTGATAACATCATTAAAACTAGCAATAGAGAATATAAGGGTTTTGAATATTCATAAACCTTATTATACGCTATTTTGATGGAATGGAGACATGTTTGAACATGTTTGAACTCTACTTGTAGATCTAAACATGACTGTAAAGTGAGGTCAATGACCTGGCATTCTGATGCTTGAGAGAGCAATTAGAGCGAGGGGGGATTACCTTTAAGAGAGAGATGATTATCTCAGTTAGGATTCAGTCCTTGTGTAGTGAACATCGGTGCGTTTGTGCTCTTAATTAGTACAGTATTTTTATCTGTTTTCTACAATACACTTGTTAGAGAAGAGATCATTGGAGAGGTCATCATAGAGGTGATCACAAAGGTCTTTGGAGAGGTCATCAAATAGGACATCAAAGAGGATATCAAAGATATTATTGAAAAAAGGACATCCAGGAGATCATTGAAGAGGAGATCAAAGAAATAATTGAGAAGAATATCATAGAGATCATCAAAGGGATCATTGGAGAGGTCATCAGAGAGGTGATCAAAAAAGGTCTTTGAGAGGTCATCAAATAGGACATCAAAGAGGATATCAAAGATATTATTGAAAAAAGGACATCCAGGAGATCATTGAAGAGGAGATCAAAGAAATAATTGAGAAGAATATCATAGAGATCATCAAAGGGATCATTGGAGAGGTCATCAGAGAGGTGATCAAAAAAGGTCTTTGGAGAGGTCATCAAAGAGGACATCAAATATATTATTGAAAAAAGGACATCGAGGAGATCATTGAAGAGGAGATCATCAAAGGGATCATAGGAGAGGTCATCGAAGAGATCATCAAGGAGACTATTGAAGAAGTCATTGGTTCGTGAAAATTCTTACTCTCATATAACATATTGACATTATACAATTGCATTATTCAATTATATTCATATCATGAGGTGTGAAATTTGTGGTCGTGAATTCTCACATTTATTCAATTTGAAAAGACATGTTTCAAAATGTGAAAAGGAATTTGGTTCTGCTTTTAATCATATTTGTAAATATTGTTGTAATTCTTTTAAATCAATTCCATCACGAAACTTTCATGAGATCATCTGCTCTAAATTCTTAGATGATAAAGACTTAGACTGTGCTATGAACATTATTTGTGTGAAATGTGGTAAAGTTTTTCAAAGATCAGACATAAGAAAAAAGCATGAAAATAAATGCAATGAAAATTTTGAAGTTTCATGCTCTCATTGTGGATGTAACTTCATCAATTTACACAATTTGCTCAAGCATCATAAGAGTTGTGCTACCAGATGATAAACCATTCGTGAAGTTTGAGCATGTTGAGAGAGGTCTGCGAGTACCTTTTGTTGTTTACTGTGATTTTGAAAGTATTTTAAAGCCCGTACAAGGCTGTACACCAGATATCGCTGCATCATACACAGTACAAGTACACACACATGAGGCTATGAGCATCTGTGTCTATTTGAAACAAACAATACAGTATGATAATTTACCCTCAGAGCCATTCATATACAGGGGTAGGGATGCTGCTAGGGTGTTACTTAAATATTTGAAGGAATTGGCTGAAGAAATAACAGAAATATATAAAACTAACAATCCAATGAATGAAATGAGTCCTGAAGAACTTGCTGCATACAATTCGGCAGATACTTGTTATATGTGTGATAAACATTTCAGTGTAGATGATGTGAAAGTCAGAGATCACTGTCATATGACAGGAAATTACCGAGGGGCAGCACATAGTAGCTGCAATTTGAAGTATCAAGTCCCCCACTTCCTCCCTGTATTATTTCACAACCTTAGTGGATATGATAGTCACTTTATTGTGAGGGAGTTGGGTTATGATGAGAAGCAGATTGATATAATTCCCAACTCAGAAGAAAAATATATATCATTTTCAAAGACAATCAATAAATTCATGAAATTACGGTTTCTAGATTCATTTCGTTTCATGCCAAGTAGCTTGGATAGTCTGGCTAGGAATCTCCCCAAACTTGAAGAGATCCCAAAGTTTATCCAACCTCAACATATTCCTCTACTAACAAGGAAAGGTGTATTTCCATATGAGTATATAACAAGTCGGGATAAATTGAATGAAACATCTCTCCCACCAAAAGCTGCATTTTATTCAAATCTTAATAATACAGCAATTACTGATGAAGATTATTTACATGCAATAAATGTATGGAATACCTTTGGGTTCAAAAATCTTGGTGAATATAGTGACCATTATGCAAAAACTGATGTATTATTGTTGGCTGATATTTTTGAGAATTTTAGGGATATTACCATGAAAACACACAAGTTGGATCCATGTCATTATTACACATTACCTGGTCTATCTTGGGATGCCATGTTAAGATTCACAGGTATTGAACTTGAACTTCTTACAGACTATGAGAAGTTCATGATGATTGAGAAGGGGATAAGGGGAGGATTGTGTCAAGTTTCACATCGACATATCAAGGCCCACAATAAATTTATGAAAACATTTGACTCCACAGCTGAAAGTGTTTTCATTGCTTTTGTAGATTGTAATAACCTTTATGGTCTTGCCATGTCAAAACCCCTTCCATTTGGGGATTTTCAGTGGATTAATTTGAGTATGAATGATCTACTTGAAGCAAAAGAAGGAGATGAATATGGCTATATTCTTGAGGTTGATGTATCATATCCAAGTTCACTACATGTAGATCATTGTGATCTCCCATTTCTCCCTGAGAAATATATCTATTGGAATTGATCAAAAAAGGTTATGTGCTCATGTGAATAGCAGGAAGCAATATATAGTTCACTATATTGCTTTAAAACAGGCAGTTGAACATGGCCTTATTGTTGAGAAAATTCACCGTGCATTGAGATTCAAACAGTCATGCTGGCTGCAGCCATACATTGAACATAACACAAGACTTCGTACTTGCTCTAAAAATGCTTTTGAGAAGGATATGTACAAATTATAAATTAATTCAGTCTATGGTAAGACAATGGAGAATGTTCGTGAGAGATTTAATATGCAATTAGTGTGCAGTGATAGAAAGATGGAAAAAATGATTAGAAAGCCTGAGTTCATTGATAGAACAATTTTTAGTGAGAATTTGGTAGCTATTCATCTAAAGAAGAAAAAAATAATGTTAGACAAACCAATATACATAGGTCAAGCCATATTGGATATTTCAAAAACAGTGATGTATAACTTCCATTACAATGTAATGATACCAAAATATGGCAATGAGAACATTAAACTAGCATATACTTATTGTTTCTGAGTCCGAATTCTGGTAGTTAGTGGATCAGTATAGAGAGGCTGGTCAATGTGATGTAAATATTTTGCTTATTGGTCATTGACCCAGATACAACATAATTTTAATAAGGAGGACCACCGTCTTGCTTCATAAAAGACGGAAAAATTATTACTAACATGAATAGGTTCTTGGAGAAAAAATACCAAGTGAGCAATATATAAATGTATTGAAATAGAAATGGCAGAACAATAATTTTTGATAGTGAATACAAGTAGCTCAATAATAAGAATTAAAGTTGATAACAAATTGTTAAGATCAGTAAACATAAAAATTTAAATGGAGAAACAAACAATCAAGATAACTGATAAACATCAAGAATCATTAGAGGCAGTTCAAAATCAATAACCATTGAGGTTTAATATGGAAAATTTATAATTGATAAACATTGAAGTTTAGTAGAGACAATTCAGTTAAGATGCACTGCATCTATGGTAATTCACACTTACAAATAACCTGAATACTAATCATAAGATTACAATACAATAATGAGCTTGAAAAATACTGAAATTGAATTTAAAATGTGATGAATTTAATATTTATAGAATTTGTATATTACAAAATATTGTAACTGAACAAAATATATTTGATGCAATAAAAATTGCTTGTTTGTTTTAAAAATCCTAAGTAAATAATAAATTGTGATGATCAAAAAACTAGCCTAAGCAAGTGATGTACAATATTTTACCAAGTAACCAATATTTTAATATGTTAAGTGATTCTGCAATAGTAAGTTGCATCATGAACAAGGAAAGATTATGTTCTGACAACATTCATGATTGAAAATTCAAATACTGAACTGAATGATTGAAAACATTACAATAGGTTGTCATAGTTATTCTTGTTCCATACAAAAATCTGACCTATGATGAAGCAACAAAAAATCAAAAATAGCCTAAGTAAATAGATCCAAGTAATAAATAAACTCAACCCTAACCTTATTTAAGGGATAGGAAGATAAAGGTAATTAGCAAATACAAAGATGGTAAAAATATGCAGTTACATAGGGTTTCAACACATGATAGTGGTGTTAAAGTTGGCTCCAGGAAATAGTCAAGGTAGGCTTGCTTGAAGTATGGGTATACTGTCCATGGTGAATTGATGCAGATTTCCAACACTTGTATGGATAGGACAATTGGTTACAGCACATTGATAGCTCCCAGTTCGTTTGGAAACATTGAAAGATCTTCCAAGGAAATATCAATCACTGTTCAATATTTGAAGAGCTAACTTTAGTTGAATTGTCCAGTTCATATGGAAACTGAGGTAAGCCTAAGCAAGTGTGTGGCTACCAGTTTAAACACAACAGTCAAGTAAAGGCAGGGCAATACCAAACATTAGTAAGTTACAGTTTGAAATCAAGTTTAAAAGAAGATTCAATATGATATTGAAACAGATTCATTAACAGCAACAAGGCACATCAATCCAAGTTGAAAGTAGATGATAGTGTGGAAGTAGATTCACAAAATATTAACAAGGCATGCCAAGTTACAGTCAAAAGTAGATGGTTGGGTTCACCCAAAGGAAAATAAAATTGATATTGAATCAATTTGTTACACGCACACGCCACCAACTCACAAGAATGAAGAAATAGGAACAGAATTATCCCATTGCACTGAGCAAAGTTTTCACTGGAAAAACTTGAAAAGAATAAATGAAACACGACTTCGACATGATGAGAAGAAGCCAGCCATCAAAAAATGCAAGTCATAACTGCCTAGGCTGTGTCCAGCTTTGAAAAGCAGTCACCAGAGCGCAGCAGCTGCTGGAGAGAAGACAAAATGTGAGCAGAAGAAATGAGCACTCCAGGCGGTAAAGAAGGAACTAATGATTTCAAATACTGAATTGGATGTGAAATTCAACATAAGCCGGGCCCATTATGTCATCTGCAGGATGGCATAATAAGAAAGAAAGAAAATATGTTGAATGAGCAAGCTAAGTCAATGATGAAAAGGATGATTTGAAGCTGGGGAAACGTAAATCCCAAAAAACAACAAGACATCAAATCCATGTTTCACACCCATAGAACCAAACAAGACAAGTACCAATGCCGGGCCCATTAGAAAAATGATAAATGACTACAACAATACATAAACCTAAGAGTAAATTAAACCAATAATAAAATTAATGAGTAGATACATTTTCAATCTCATTATCATGAGGCAAAGGTACAATACTAGAAATAGCATGTGTTAAGATGCCTGTAGGTGTGAGAAGTGTGACAACTCGGACTTTATTATCTGGATTCTGGCCAACCTCCAAACTGATGGTGGTGTGCCAAGATCTTTCAAAATTACAATGGTATTGACCTTGACATTTTCTGAGGAGGAGGTCCATTTCTGTTTTTTCTGCAGAGTAATTAGGTACTCCTGGGACCACCTATTCCAAAACAATTGTGTTGTAGCTGCTAGGTGGCACCAACAAGAAACATGGTCAACATGTTTGGTGACTGGTTGAGTGAATGGTAAGGCAGTTAATGGACGATCTACCAAAAAATGCCCAGGAGACAAGTAAGAAAAATCATTGTGATCCTCTGTAAGAGGTACCAGAGGTCTGGAATTCATAATAGCTTCAGTTTGTGCTGCAAATGTAGATAACTCTTCAAAATTCAATGTCCTTTTGAATGTAGTCTTACGCAATGTGTGCTTGAAATTTTTTATGGCATTTTCCCAAATTTCACCGAAATGTGGAGCTCGGGGTGGGATAAAATACCACCGAATATTCAATGAAGATGTAACACCATGAATATCATTCTGAAATTTTGATGAAGACAATAGCTGGAATAATTCCTTCAAATCATTGTTAGCACCATGGAACGTGGTAGCATTATCTGATTAAATGGTATGCGGAATGCCACGGCGTGCTACAAATCGAATCAATGCAGCAATGAATGCATTTGATGATAGTTCAGAAACAATTTCTACATGTATGGCTCGAGTTACCATACATATAAATAGAGCTAAGTAAGCTTTGCTGAAAGTTTTTGATTTAGGCCCTCCCAAACGGATTGAGATAGGACCTGCATAATCAATACCACAAGTATAGAATGGGAAGTCAATTTTTGTGTGCAAATGTGGGAGTTGCCCCATTATTTGCTCAGATCTGATAGTGGAAAATCGGAAACACATTTTACATGTCTTGAGAACTCTTTTGATGGTTCGACGAGTAGAAATGATCCAGTATCTTTGGCGAAGACTAGCCATAGTTGATTGGACACCAGCATGCCTTGAACGACGATGATATGCTACTATCAATGCATATGTGAACTTATGTTTATTGGGTAAGATGATCTGATGTTTTGTGTCATAAGGTAAGTTAGTCAATTCCAAACGACCTCCAACCCTCAACACACCCTGATTATCAATAAAAGGAGTGAATGGATGTAATGTACTGTTTGGTCTAAGCTCACTGTTGGAATTCAGCTCCTTCAAATCAGAGGAAAAGGCATCAGCCTGTACAGCCTTGATTAAACAAATTTCAGCATTGTTGATTTCATCTACTGATAAAAATTCATTTTTCCTATCATCAGGATGCTGCAAATTATGAAGATAGCGTAATACATATGCAGCAGAGCGAACCATTTTATGATAATTAGAGCACCTTACAAATAAATTAGACAATACAGATTGATTAGAATTAATAACTAAAGAAACACGAGTAGATTCGGACAATAATACATTTGATGAAAATGAGTCCCATGAGTCCCTTGAAGATGATAACCATGATGGACCTGACCACCACAGTTTGCAATTCATTAATTCAAGTGGAGAGCAACCTCTTGAGATGAGGTCAGAAGGATTATTGGATGTGCGAACATGATTCCAATGAAATGATGAGGTAGACTCTTGAATTTCAAAAATACGAGTAGAACAAAAGACATTTTTCCTATCAGGAGGTGTTTTGATCCAATCACACACAGTTTGCGAGTCAGACCATAGGAAGACATTGGAGATTGGTAACTTAATAGCATTCAATACCTTGTTGATTAGCCGAGACAATAAATGTGCAGCGCATAATTCCAGTTTGGGAATGGACAATGCCTTAAGAGGTGCTACACGAGATTTTGAGCATAGTAGGTGGACCTTTATTCCATTACTTGATACAGAACAAACATATATACAAGCTCCATATGCCTTGAGACTGGCGTCAGAGAAGCCATGCAATTCAAAGGTAGAATCAGTATCAGCACTGATTACACAATGTGGAATATTAATATTAGAAATAGAATGCAGCTCTTGAAGGATTTTCAACCATTTACTCAATAGACCTGGGGGTAATGAATCATCCCAGCCTATATGGGCTAACCATAATTCTTGGAAAAGAATTTTAGGAGCAATGACAATTGGCGATATTAAACCTAATGGATCAAATATTGACGCAATGCAGGAAAGAAATTCCCATTTAGTGAAAGTTGTTTTGTGTGAGATCTCTCCAACACTTGATGAAATTGATAGCATGTCAGAAGTGGAATTCCAAATAAGGCCTAGGGCCTTTGCAACCGTATCATTACTGTCAGCAACTGCTTTAGTAGATGATGTCTCTAGAAGATGTGATGGAATAGTACTGAGAAGATCTGTAGAATTGGACATCCATTTTCGAAGTTGAAAACCACCCTTTTCAAGAGTGCTGATCAAATTTTTTGACACAGTAACTGCCTGCTCAAGAGTATTACAGCCAGATATTGAATCATCCACATAGAAGTCGTTTTTGATGACTTGAGACACTGAGATATCATCCCTTGCTTCCATATCAGCAAGTTGAATTAGTGTGCGCATTGCCAAGAATGCTGCAGGACCAGAACCATAAGTCACAGTATTAAGGCGATATTGTTCTACTGGTTGATTGATGTCATCACGCCAGAATATGCGGTGTAGATCACGATCAGCTGGATCTAGGAGAATCTGCCTATACATTTTTGCAATATCAGCTGCAAAGGCAATAAGATGAGTACAAAAGCGCAGAACAGTTTCAAAGAGCTCTGGCTGAACAGTATGCCCTATATGAAGAACATCATTTAAGGAAACACCAGTAGAAGTTTTGGCAGAACAATCAAAAACTACTCAAAGTTTTGTAGTAGTAGAATCAAGTTTAAAGACAGGGTGATGTGGGATGTAGTACACCCCTTGATTCTCTGTGGGCACATCAACTTTAGTCATGTGCTGTAGTTCCTTGTATTCTTCCATGAAGGCCACATATTGAGATTTCAATTCATTATTCCTTGCTAATCTTTGTTCCAGCGATTTGAATCGTTTAAGTGCTTGAAACTTGGACTCACCCAGAGTATGAAATGATTCCTTTTTGGGGAGTGATACAATGAATCTACCATCCTCCTGACGATGAGTGTGCTCTTCATAATGCTTTTCTGAGAAAACAATATCATCAGGTGGTGGAATCTCCGCAATTACACTTTCGAGAGCCCAGAATTTTTCAAGTTGGCAAGGAGTGTTTGATGAAACTGTTGACAAAAAATTGGATACATGAGAAATTGGAACAGATGAGCTGGGTACCTTACAAGAGCCAAAAATAATCCAACCCAACCTTGTGCTCTGGAGAATGGGTGCATCTTTGGAAATGACAATCTGTCCTGCTGACAAGACTGAAGCAAAAACGCCAGCGCCGAGAAGAAGATCAATGTTTTTAGCCTTGAAAAAATTAGGATCAGCCAGTGAAATATGTGATGGAATTTCAAGTTTTTCTATTTCAATTCTGGAATTTGAGAAAGAAGATGGAACTTTATCAATGACAATACAAGATTCTTCAGTGGACCATTGTTGGTCTGTAGATTTGACAAGAACTGAAAGAACATAAGTTGACTTTGATTGGTTGCCACCAATAGAATGAATAGTTGTTTCAGTACTGACCGCTGGTAATGCAAGCTTATCAGCCAAATGTTGTGAGATAAGGTTGCAATCCGAGCCACTGTCTAGCAATGCAACACATTTAATCAAATTTCCTTGTGAGTCCTCAACAAAAACTTGAGCTGTAGGAAGAAGAGAAACACTAGCTTGCTGAAATAGACAAACTGAGGATGCAACATTTGAATGTACATTATTATCTGATGAAACCATGCTCCTCTCATTTAATTGAGGAAGGACTGCAACAGATGAAGATGAAGCCTTTGAATGATTGTCAATAATGGAATTTTCAACTGATGATTTTTTCACTGACGAATGAATATTGTTAGAAGTAACTTCTTTACCTTTTTGTTGATTCTGTCCTGAACCTAGTGAATGCAGAATAGAGTGGTGTGCCTTACCACAATGAAAACAAGATTTTGTAGAACAACCATGATTAGGAACATGTGGTTTGAGACAATTGAAGCAAAGGTTTTTGTTTTTGACAGCATTCCAATGGTCAGAAGGCTGTAATTTGAGCAATTCATTACATTTATAGGCCATGTGATTTGAGCCTTTACAGAAAGTGCAATTGGTTGTCAAATTATGAAACATTTTTACATTATTTTGATTACTTGATTGAAAGTGATTAACTTTTGATTGCTTGGAAGCAAAACTAGTTGCGTTACTAGAGTGAATAGTTGTTGAATTGTTAGCACTGGATGCAACTGCATCCATAACTTTACATTGTGCTTCCAAGAAATTCCAAAACTTCTCAATTGTTGGAATACTGTCAATAGGAACTGATTTCTCCCATTCCTTAACAGTGTTAGAGTCCAATTGCGACAACATTTTATGCATATACAATAAGTCAGTGAGATTCTTAAGTTCAAGTGCCTGAAGGGCAGCAATATGTGATTTACAAAAATCAATGAATGCACGCAATGATTGTGCACAGTTACGCTTAACTGCAGGTGGAGACTCAATGGCAGTGATGTGGTTTGTTTCAATGAGTCGTTTATTGTCATATCGCTCTTTGAGCAATTTCCAGGCTACTTCAAACCCTTTTTCATTGGCATCAATATGTTCCACTCTTGCTAGAGCTTCACCACTCAATGTTTGTTGTAAATAGAAAAATTTCAATGTGCTACTAATTTGCTCCTGACTACCTATTATGTGCATAAATGCACTGGAGAATGCCTGCCATTTTGAGAAGTTTCCATCAAAATGAGGGAGAGGAATTTGGGGCAAATTAAAATTTGCATGCTATGATGCAGTAGTAGCAGGTTGTACTGATTGTTGTGAAACAAGATCATTTCGAGTGTTAGTTATTTTAGCCTCAAAGGCTTTCAATGCAGCATTTGCTTCAGAAATGAATAATATGAACCCTTTAATTGTTTCAAAGTGTGATTCCTTGTCAAATGATACATTTTTGTGTTGTATTTGTTCATGAATTTTCTTGTATTTATCTCTGAGGAGATCAACTTCATTTTTAATGGTAAGTAAGTGATAATATGTTGCTTCATCATTTACAATAAAATTTGGATACTCTGTGAAGAACCAGTTGGCTTCTTCTAATAAATTGTTCCTAGAACTGATAAGAGCAGAATGCTCAGACCCTAAATCTGGGGACACTGTACGTGAGTCACTGGGAGGAGGGGATATAGCCATTGTTACAAAAAGGGTATTGATAAGAAAAGAAAATTTTCATACGACCTTCACTGAGATTATCACTGCACTTTCACTGACACCTGTGCTGTGGTTGTGATGTAATTGTGATTAATGCTGGCTTGTGTATGGTCGCGCAACTTGTCCAACTGATACATGGTATGGACAGCTTGGCCACTGAATGGTACATCTCATTGGCAACCCCTCGTCCACAGCAAAAATGATTAGAAAGCCTGAGTTCATTGATAGAACAATTTTTAGTGAGAATTTGGTAGCTATTCATCTAAAGAAGAAAAAAATAATGTTAGACAAACCAATATACATAGGTCAAGCCATATTGGATATTTCAAAAACAGTGATGTATAACTTCCATTACAATGTAATGATACCAAAATATGGCAATGAGAACATTAAACTAGCATATACTTATTGTTTCTGAGTCCGAATTCTGGTAGCTAGTGGATCAGTATAGAGCGGCTGGTCAATGTGATGTAAATATTTTGCTTATTGGTCATTGACCCAGATACAACATAATTTTAATAAGGAGGACAACCGTCTTGCTTCATAAAAGACGGAAAAATTATTACTAACATGAATAGGTTCTTGGAGAAAAAATACCAAGTGAGCAATATATAAATGTATTGAAATAGAAATGGCAGAACAATAATTTTTGATAGTGAATACAAGTAGCTCAATAATGATACAGAATTAAAGTTGATAACAAATTGTTAAGATCAGTAAACATAAAAATTTAAATGGAGAAACAAACAATCAAGATAACTGATAAACATCAAGAATCATTAGAGGCAGTTCAAAATCAATAACCATTGAGGTTTAATATGGAAAATTTATAATTGATAAACATTGAAGTTTAGTAGAGACAATTCAGTTAAGATGCACTGCATCTATGGTAATTCACACTTACAAATAACCTGAATACTAATCATAAGATTACAATACAATAATGAGCTTGAAAAATACTGAAATTGAATTTAAAATGTGATGAATTTAATATTTATAGAATTTGTAGATTACAAAATATTGTAACTGAACAAAATATATTTGATGCAATAGAAATTGCTTGTTTGTTTTAAAAATCCTAAGTCAATAATAAATTGTTATGATCAAAAAACTAGCCTAAGCAAGTGATGTACAATATTTCACCAAGTAACCAATATTTTAATATGTTAAGTGATTCTGCAATAGTAAGTTGCATCATGAACAAGAAAAGATTATGTTCTGACAACATTCATGATTGAAAATTCAAATACTGAACTGAATGATTGAAAACATTACAATAGGTTGTCATAGTTATTCTTGTTTCATACAAAAATCTGACCTATGATGAAGCAACAAAAAATCAAAAATAGCCTAAGTAAATAGATCCAAGTAATAAATAAACTCAACCCTAACCTTATTTAAGGGATAGGAAGATAAAGGTAATTAGCAAATACAAAGATGGTAAAAATATGCAGTTACCTAGGGTTTCAACATGATAGTGGTGTTCAAGTTGGCTCCAGGAAATAGTCAAGGTAGGCTTGCTTGAAGTATGGGTATACTGTCCGTGGTGAATTGATGCAGATTTCCAACACTTGTATGGATAGGACGATTGGTTACAGCACATTGATAACTCCCAGTTCGTTTGGAAACATTGAAAGATCTTCCAAGAAAATATTAATCACTGTTCAATATTTGAAGAGCTAACTTTAGTTGAATTGTCCAGTTCATATGGAAACTGAGGTAAGCCTTAGCAAGTGTGTGGCTACCAGTTTAAACACAACAGTCGAGTAAAGGCAGGGCAATACCAAACATTAGTAAGTTACAGTTCGAAATCAAGTTTAAAAGAAGATTCAATATGATATTGAAACAGATTCATTAACAGCAACAAGGCACGTCAATCCAAGTTGAAAGTAGATGATAGTGTTGAAGTAGATTCATAAAATATTAACAAGGCACGCCAAGTTACAGTCAAAAGTAGATGGTTGGGTTCACCCAAAGGAAAATAAAATTGATATTGAATCAATTTGTTACACGCACATGCCACCAACTCACAAGAATGAAGAAATAGGAACAGTAGATGATAGTGTTGAAGTAGATTCACAAAATATTAACAAGGCACGCCAAGTTACAGTCAAAAGTAGATAGTTGGGTTCACCCAAAGGAAAATAAAATTGATATTGAATCAATTTGTTACACGCACGTGCCACCAACTCACAAGAATGAAGAAATAGGAACAGAATTATCCCATTGCACTGAGCAAAGTTTTCACCGGAAAAACTTGAAAAGAATAAACGAAACACGACTTCGACATGATGAGAAGAAGCCAGCCATCAAAAAATGCAAGTCATAACTGCCTAGGCTGTGTCCAGCTTTGAAAAGCAGTCACCAGAGCGCAGCAGCTGCTGGAGAGAAGACAAAATGTGAGCAGAAGAAATGAGCGCTCCAGGCGGTAAAGAAGGAACTAATGATTTCAAATATTGAATTGGATGTGAAATTCAACATATACTGATACAGATAGTTTACTATATAAAATAGTTACTGATGATTTATATGATGATATATATAACATGATTGAGCACTTTGACACATCTGATTATCCCATTGACCATCCTTGCTATTCACCAGTGAATAAAAAAGTATTGGGAAAGTTCAAGGACGAGGTAAATAGTAAGATAATCTTGGAATTTGTGGGTCTTTGTGCGAAAATGTATTCCATAAGAATGTATGACCATGAAATAAAAAAAGCAAAAGGTGTTCACTCAGCTGCATTAAATAAATATATTACATTTGATGATTATTTGAATTGTCTCAGCTTGAATAATGACCATAGACTGATAAATACCTGCATCAGATCTAAAGAGCATCATGTCTATACAGTGGATATAAATAAAAAAGCTCTTTCTTCCAAAGATGATAAGAGAATATTATTAGAGGATGGAATATCCACATTACCAATCGGATACAAGAATTGAAGTTAAAAAAAAATATTATAAGAATCTCAATAAAACTTAAAGTACCCTCATTAAGAATATCAAATACCAGAATTTAGTATGGGGGGAATAAAAAATGTTCAATAGGGGAATTTTAAAATGGGAAATTTTTTTATGGTTTTTGGTAAGAGCAGCTGCACCTGTTCTTAGCACACCTGTCATCACCTGTATGGGGAGAAAATCATGGTGCGGGCTTCCTGCTCTCCTATTGGTTGGGGAGGAGTCATGGTGGGAGACAAAATGGCGGATGTGGGGGTGGAGGGGGTAAATGCTCACTTCCTATTGGCTGCTCATCGCTGGTGGCGCCAGAATCCCCTTATTATCTCTACTGAAATGGTGAGCGGTTCTGACAAACGGTACCTATTTGAAATAGCATATTAAGTCTTGGTCTTTTGCATGGAACATGAAAATTTAACAAATTGATTAAACCTGGAATGATTATATTATTTTTTTGTTTTCTTTTTTGTATGTTAATTGTAATGTTATACAATCTGTTAAATATCACTTACTACTTTTTAGGTTACTTATTTATTTTGTTTTTAGGTTAGGCCTAATTGACGATTTTGATTTCTGTCAGCTGTTGTTGTGTTTTGGTGTCTGCAACCCACTGCCTTTTGTATTGCAGTCAAGATTTCATGGCCGCTTGTAGTTTTGTTTTTGTCTCAATTTTGTCTTTTAGATATTCTTATAGATAAATAATCTATATATTCACTTTTTGTAATCATTTTCAATTATATTTTATAAATGGATTATCTCTCATTATATTAGTATTATTGTCAGTTATGTGTTGACAGTGTTTTGAGTCACATAGTCAGTTCCTTTCTTGCTTCTTTGTTCCGAGCCTAAACGTTACTTTGTCTTCCGGCTTGTTTCCTGTCTCTTGTGCAGTGTGCACTAACTTTTTGAAGTCCCAAATGTTTCTTCGAAACTTCAAGTATTTTTATAAAGTATGGTCACTGTTAGGACTGATTTCGACAAATCAATCTGCGCTATACATCTCGCCGTTCACCGATTCAAAATTGATTCATTAGTTTTTGATTTATCTCAATTCCAAGTTTTCATGTGCGTCACAACCTTGCAGTGTACATGAACTTTTCTTCAGTGTTGAGACCTCTTCATTCATTCAGTTTTCAATCCAAATTCATGTTATGTTTTGGATCTCGCTTCTAGCTTGCAATTTTGGATCTTTGCAATGCTACTAATTGAAGAATTGGTTTCTTCTTTCACATCGTCTTGTATCTGGAAACGCTACTACGTTCAGATTCAATCTCGCCATCGCCTTTGGAGTGTCCTTGTTGGAGTTTCATCGGTTTCTTATAACAGTGAGGGGTTCACTGATGTCAGCCTAGAGTCGTCCTGGATTCGGGACGATGACAAACTGGGCTGACGACAAACTGGGCTGACGACAAAGTGGGCTACCAACAAAGTTACACGCCGTCAAACTGGGCTGCATTCCTTAGAGTGCCAGTTTGGCCGGTGCATGCCGCCAAACTGGGCTACTTTTAAGTCTTGATGTGATTAGTTTATACATGCTGGTTTACAAACAGGTGTTTTACAAACAGATTCATGCTGGGATTATGAAGACAAAGTACTCTCCATATTTGCAGAAGACATAGGTACATTATACATGATAAATTATAAATAATTAATAATAATTATAACAAGGAGGAGGCCCCCTAGTTTGTGAATTTTAACCAACCATTTTTTCACATCGCGTGATAACTGATACTTCTCAGGCCTCCAAGGCAGTTCAAAAGTAATATGTATAAAAAATATTGAGGACAAATACTTTGCAAAAGTTTCTGGGTTATCTTCAAATTAATGTAGTTGATCAGGGGTGCCCACAAGGGGGGGGCATGGGACAATTTGCGCCATCAACATTTTTGGGGGGGCATGATTTTTTGTATATTTTATGTCAACATTTTGAATTATGATTAAAAAATCAAGGTATTAAATAGAGATATCCTAATGTAGTTAATTTTTCACACCTTTACAATGTTATATTTTGCTAAGTGTAACTCAATATAAAGCACAATTGATAATATTTTGTATGCAGGAATTTTAGTAATTTTAAGCCTATGAGTTTGAAGGTAAATCTTTGACAAATATAAATTAGAACTTCATCATCCACTATTATTCTGATTTCCTTTGCTTCATTTTAATTTTTAATGGTCCTGTGTTTGAGTCTCCTTGCTGTTGCAAGAAATATGCGATATTTTTCTCATTTTCACAGTCTCGACAGTTTTTCGATATAAACAGTAATGCAAGATCAATTTAGGGCAACTCAGCTTATAGAGCATGAAATTTTCTCTCATTTAAGACCAATCGCAAGTTTCTATCATGCATTGTACTCATTTTAGAGACTCTTTAATAACAGTAAAATCGCAAGAAAAATGAGAAAATAAAGATCATCATTCAATTGGCTGTAACTTTGGAACGGTATTGAAAACATAAGTATATTTCATGGAAGTGAAAAGAGGAGAAAATTCATCACAACCTCGAACACTTTTTGGATTTTGCATCTGAAGTGTTCCACAAGATACGCAACGTTGCATATGCGAGACTGTGAGAATGGGGAAAATATCACAAATTTTTCGCACATTCAAAGTTGCGTATCTTGTGGAACACTTCAGATATAAAATCCAAAAAGTAGTCCTGCGCGAACACTCAATTCAATGGAAATTTATTATCTTTAATATTATATAGAGAATGCTTTTTCTCGAAAAATTCAAGGTTCTCGAGATTAAATGGAAAACTTAAAAAAATCCAAAATTTTGGGGTGAAGTCGCCTTCTGGTGTGACAGCAAATTTCAGATTAGAATTCAGCGCCCCAAAATATATATAGAACCATCGAAAAATAATATTTCGGGGCTGTTTCCTGAAAAACGACCATTTGACTGGACTATAAGTTGTTATCCTATTATAATAGCGAGCAATTTATGTATATCTGTTTATATTTTTCTATTTCTATATCTGGTTATCTGGCTATCTGGTTATTTATGTTCAACGGATCTCGGAAACGGCTCTAACGATTTTCACGAAATTCGGAATATAGTAGTAGGTTTATGATATCAAAATTCGATTGCACTAGGTCTCATCCCTGAGAAAACTCCCTGAAGGACATGAAAAGGATAATTCATCATTGAAAAAACAGATGATGATTTCGTCTGTGAATAAATCACAGACGAAATATATTTTTCGTAGTGAATAAATCAAAATTCGGGTAAGTAACAGTTTTGGGCTGTGCCTGTTAGTACTTCCCCAATCATTTTAAAGAAATGATTATCAATGAAATAAATCTGTTTAACAATGAATAAATAACGAGCAAAGCTCGGTGCCCCGATATTTGGTATTAATAGATAGAATTTACAAAATGTACTTGTTCAGATGATATCTTTATTCCAAAAACCAAACCATTTAAAGATACATTTTGTTCAACTTGTGTTATTTACTGCTGTAATGTTGAAAAGTAAATACTACCAACAACACAACATCAGTGACAACCTATTCCAATTCATGATAAATATCGGGGCACCGAGCTCCGCTCTAGAATACCTACAAAAGCATATAAAAATTATTACGAAAGAAGAAATTATAATAAATATTCATAGTTCATACAGAAAGGTTCTATACAGTCACAGTGGATTGAGATTAATTCGCAGAGGAATGCAAAAATTTCTCTCACAAAAGCATGTTAAATTTTAATCCTGATTCATGTCACGTGAACCAAATCACAGAAGACCATCTCAAAAAGATAGCTTATCTGATTGGTTCTACTGGAATTAATCAGGATTAAAACTTAACCGGCTTTTGTACAACTGTCACTAAGTACCTGATTGAATTATGTACAAAAGTTCAACAGCTGAGTCATAATTAATTTTGTCTCAGTCCCACACACATGCACTCGCTCACTCACTTCCATCATCAACAGACGCCGAAATTATCAGCTGTTTTTCCAAGGATGAATAAATTCTTTTAATGTCCTTCAGCGAGTTTCCCCAGGGATGAGACCTAGTGTAATCGAATATTCATATTATAAACCTACTATGTTCTGAATTTCGTGAGAATCGTTAGAGCCGTTTTCAAGATCCGGTGAAATACAAACATATAAACATCTAAAAATTTAAACATCAAAACATCTAAACAGAAATTGCTCGTTTAATAGTATAGGATTTAGAATACCTAAACTTGCCGACATTATATATTGTATGAATAAAATCGTTCCAAATTTGTATGAATGTTTACCAAGATTGCTATGCAATAAAGAATTATCAATGATGTTATTATTCAACTTTTTATAAGTAACCTTAGCATTTAAAAAGCAAAGCCTCCCTTACTTATCTTTTAATATCCTATTAAAATATGTGTCATGTAGTTTTTCCTGATGTAATGAAGTTCTTTCTAGTCCTCCCGAACAAGAACGGGTGCACTGCTAGTCTCAAAAATAATATCAAAAAAATACTTTATTTCTATTTTAAAGAGATAAGAAACGATGGTATATATTTTTACAATATTATGAAAACAGAAAAAATTCCTCACAAGACCAAAGGTAAATAATGTCCTTTGGAAGATTAGAATGTAGAGGTGCGTACAGATATACGCGCCGCGAACATGAGCAATTCACTTTTAATCAGCTGATTATATCTGTATTTTTACAGAAACGGTAAAATACAGATATAAAAAGCTTGGCATCAGCTGATTAAAAGTGAATTGCTCATGTTCGCGGCGCGTATATCTGTAAGCACCTTAAGATGTGAATTTTATTGTCATACACTGACTAATGTTAAAAACTAAAGAGTTGGGAGTTGGGGTACTGTGGGGGGGTCATTACACATGGATTGGGGGGGGGGCATTACACTTGAATTGGGGGGGGGGCATGCGCCATTGGCCTTGGGGGGGCTGGGCACCCCTGTAGTTGATAACATTTTTATCACAATAAATGTTTTATATGCCTACTCCAAGAGAATAGTATGATAATGTTCTGCTTACATGATCTGAAATGTGTCATAGGCTGCTAAACTCGAATTTTCAACTCCAAAAGCTTCTAAAATTGATTCCAACTAGCAAATTAAAATATTCTGATAGACTACAATATTCTAAACAATCTTCATTTCTGATGAATTTCCATTCATTATTGAATGAACTAGGCAAATGTGACTTTCTGGTGCTGAGAATATAATGTAGAAATATCTCTCCAAACACCAATTTCGAAACAATCAATTGACAATATTGCATCTAAAGCCTACTTTAATAGCCTACAAGCTCTCACACTGGAATGTGTTTCGAACTTACAATAGTGAAGCACTTACAGTATGGTAGAACAATAGAAGAACTTACAATATGGTATATTCATTCCTTGCTCACACTCAGTACTTATCGATCAATCTCCATTTGTCATCTATAAATACTGCCTCTTTCTCACCCAATTACAAATGGCACCCCACCCTATGACCGCAGGGTATACTCAACCTGCTGGCTTCATATTTTGTGCAAAACAAACAGACATTTCGCCCATTACCAACAGTTAATTCCTCTTGCTCGTTCAAATCTGCCAGCAGGTGAGTAACTTGCTGATCGACAAACTCTGCAGAACACAAATCGAAAGGTGTGTTTGGGTTGAACGATTTCACCACAAACCTGTACTCCTTCAATGATCCATTAACCAACTCATTCTGATTTTCAAGTTGGTTTGTTTCTGTTTCTTCATAAAGAACTCCTACTGTCCTATTACAAAACATTGTGATTAGACTTTAGATAAGAAAGAAGAGAGGTAATTATGAATCTATGAATGAAATGAGAGCATTAATGCACCAAACCCTACCAAGCTGGTGACCTTATGCTGATGTATCATTTATAAATGATGACAGAAGCCTCGATTTAAACAAATAGAGAGATTGATTAATTGAGTACTTTATTTATGTAGATTACAATATATACTGGCTTATACACTTATATACAATAGCTTACAATACAGCAAAGTTATAGATGAATTTGCATAATATAGACTAAGAAAATAACTATTGAACTGTATATGATATGAAAAAGCAATTTGTAATATAATAACTATAGATAATAATCATATTGTTATGCATCTACATAAATTGGCGGAGCTTTGGACATATCAATGTCCATTCTTTGGGAAGAATATTAAAAATATCCTCCCCACTAACTCTCTACCAAAAGAGATTGATTGATTGAGTACTTTATTTATGTAGATTACAATATATACTGGCTTATACACTTATATACAATAGCTTACAATACAGCAAAATTATAGATGAATTTACATAATATAGACTAAGAAAATAATTATTGAACTGTATATGATATGAAAAAGCAGTTTGTAATATAATAACTATAGATAATAATCATATTGTTATGCATCTACATAAATTGGCGGAGCTTTGGACATATCAATGTCCATTCTTCGGAAAGAATATTAAAAATATCCTCCCCACTAACTCTCTACCAAAACGTTAATTTCGTTATTTAAACTAAGGATTTATTTATTAATGGAAATATTGTAAAAGTTTTAATCAATATGAATATTAAAGAGAAAAAAAACAGAAAATTGATAGAGTAAAATAATTATATAGGTAGATAAGATCAAATAATTGATTAATAAAATGAAGTAGGCTGAAAGTAGATCAGGGTTATCAACTTTCAGTAATATACAGCATTATGCAGTGGATAATTGAAATAACATGAGTTTATATAATATATATATATATATATATATATATATATACATATATATATATATATATATATATATATAATATATATATATATATATATATATATATATATATATATATATATATATATATATATACATATATATATAATTCGTTCTATAACATGGTTTAAAGGTTTGTATTTGTGGGATGGGTGGGGGATGGATGTCATGTGATCGTTCTAGGGCCGGACAGTTTCAGTCATTTGTTCCAAAAGATGTTTTTTTAAAGTTAGGATGAAGCTCGCTCGGCTCTCGATGGACCTGATAGAAACAGGAAGTGCATTCCATGCACGACAGGCACTGACTAAGAAGGATTTTGTGAAAATAGTAGTTCGATGATTGGGTATCCTTAAAGTACTTTCTCCGGTTCTAGTATGTGAAGCATCTATCCTCCTACCTTCAGAGACAAATTTGAAATCATCTTTAAAATAGTTCGGATTACCGTATATCAAGATATCTCTAACAAGCTTGACTATTCGAAAAAGCCTCTGATCGGGAAGCTTTAATGTTGAACTAGCAATGTGGGCTGGGGTGATATGATCATGGCGTTGGAGAGAGTAGACGAAACGTAGACAATAATTTTGGCAACGCTGTAGTTTATCATTCAGAGTGACTTGCATATCGTTAAGAACAGAATACAATACATTAAATGTGGAAGATGAGAGATTGAACCAATAATAATTTAATGTTTCTAGGGAGGATATCGTGCATTTTCTTCAATGCATGCATGGCTGAGAATACCTTTTTACAAGTTTTGTTCACTTGTTCTGACCAGTCAAGAGTATTATTCATAATAATGCCTAAATTTTTAACTGAGCTACAGTAAGGAATGTCATTACCGTCTACACTAATTTTGTGAATCGATTCAAGGTCAATATTGTTATAAGACGAGAATATCCAATTATAATGGGTTGTGTTTTGATGGGATTAAGCTTAAGGCCATTTTTCTTTGTCCATTCCACTATCGAATTGATATCCTGATTCATTATTCCAACTGTTTCATTAATTTTTGTTATGGGACAGCTTAAATAGATTTGAAGGTCGTCTGCATAAGTATGGAAACTGGAGAATTTGATAATGGAAGAAAGGTCATTAGCATACAAAGTGAAGAGGAGAGGGCCTAAAATTGAACCTTGTGGTACTCCATGCATAACGTTTTTCCAAGTTGACTTTTTGTCACCGACAGATACACATTGTTTCCTACCTAATAGATAGGATTTAAACCAAACTAACGAGTTGTGACTGAAACCAAGAATAGCCAACTTATTCAGAAGGACTGTATGATCAACAGTATCGAATGCTTTAGAAAAATCAAATAGGGTGAGGATGGTGCATTTTCTTTGGTCCATAGCTAACCTTATATCATCAGTGACACGAAGCAGAGCTGTCTCAGTTGAATGGAATTTTCTAAAGCCTGATTGAAAGTTATGAAGCTTACTATTGTTGTCTAGAAATTTTACAACTTGAGCATGAATGAGTCTTTCTAGCACTTTGGACAATGCAGGTAAAATACTGATTGGTCTAAAATCCTCAACTTTATTGGGTGATGGAACTTTATTTAGAGGGCGAACCAGAGCAAACTTCCAGTTTTCAGGGAAAATGCCTTCTTCAAGTGACTTGTTGAAAATGTATGTAATGGTTGGTAAAACAGCAAATAACATCTTCTTGATAAATTTAATAGGAATTTTGTCTACACCCATAGCATTACTATGAATACGTTGAATTGCTCTGAAAGTGTCTTCTTCTGAGATTGGATGGAAATGAAATTGATCAGTGATTGGTAAATCTAAGTTTGTAACCTGCTCTTCAAGATCATCAATGTGATTAGCAATGACAACTTCGTCGCGTTGGTTAGAGTGTGAAACGAAATGGTCATTTATATTATTCAATGGTAAGTCAATTTGTGGATTCGATTTCTGTTTGCCAAGCCCGAATTCTTTTATTCCCTGCCAAAGTGATTTAGAGTCTTGTCTATTGTTTGTCATAAACGAATTCAAGTACCTAATCTTTGAGTTCCGTAATTCCTGTTTAACCCTATTTCTAAGGCTCCTATACTCTATCAAACTGTCCAAGTCAAATGTCTTTTTAAATTTTCTATGTGCTTTGTCTCTACGTCCCATCATCTTAAGTATGTCTTCAGTCATCCACGGTACTCGTCGTTTTCTATTAATCCTCCTTGTCACATAAGGTGCATGTTTGTCATACAAAGTCAAAGTCCAATTCTCGAAAGTCTTGACCATGTCATCAACTGAGGGTAATGCTTCAATTTGATGCCATGGAGTCTGAGCCACATCAGTCAGGAAGGCGGCTTCATCAAAGTTTTTGAAGTCTCTATAAGTGATAATTTTCTGTTCTGGCTTGGGTATCTTATGGGAAAGTACACAGTAGATCAAATCATGTCTAGAAATAGCTGGGACTGAGATTTGGCCTGCTTGAACAACCTCATTGGGATCACTAACAATGAGAAGGTCAATGAGTGTGTCTGATTCATTAGTATGATGAGTTGGATCGAGAGGTAAAATAGTCATGTTTAGGCATTGGAAAATTGTAGTCAGTTGAAAGTAGTCAAAGTTACGATTTGTCATGTTCAAGTCGGTGTTCATATCCCCCATAACTAGTATACGGTTATAACAAGGCATAAGAGAAAGCAAGGCACTTTCGAAATCTGTGAAATGACCTATTTTTGGTGGGCGATAACAGATACCAACGAGTAATTTATCAGTACTAGATAAGGATAATTCAAGTAGCATAAACTCTGGTCTGGAACAATACTCTTGTTTAGATGTGATTAAAACTTTTGTTTTGATACCTTCTTTCACATAAATTGCTACACCCCCACAAGCTTTATTTAATCTATCATTCCGGAAAAGATTATATCCAGGCAATGCAACAAAATTTGATGAAATACTAGGCTTCAAAAATGATTCGGAAATTCCGATTATATTGAAGTCCTGAAAACGGAAGATTGCTCTGAGTTCATCAATGTGGCAACTGAGGGATTGTACGTTAAGGTGAGCAGCCTTGAAAAGTTTTTTGAAAGAGTGGAGCTTATTTGCTAGAAACATACCTGCGTCATTATTACTATTATTGAAATAATCATACCTACTTGAGGGCGAGCGAGCTGACGTGTCAGTGAGAGGCATCATGGAAGCAGCAGACCAATCGTGAACCGACCTCAGAACAACACATGACGGGGAAAATGGGGATGAAACTGATAAAACTTAACCTAAATGAAAAAGTCTCTTGATTCGAGTGCATTCAGCATGCCTTGACAGTTCGGCTCCCTTCACTATTTAAAGCACTAGTTCAAAACAAAATTCACTAAACACAATAAGATGTAGATGTGTGGAGTTCCGGTGATGAATAATCCTAATGGTGAATAAGACGAAGATTGAGGAAGAACTGGTAGTGGGAGATCTGGTCCAAGTGGAGATAGAGCGAGTAGGTATCCAGTAGTGGAAGAATCGGGTCCAAGTGGAGGTAAGCGAGAAGGAATCCAGTAGTGGAAGATCGAGTCCAAGTGGAGACAGAGAGAGATGGAATCCAGTGGTGGAAAATCGAGTCCAAGTGGAGATAGAGAGAGATGGAATCCAGTAGTGGAAGATCGTGTTCATGGTGGAGATAGAGCGAAATGGGATCCAGTAAAAACTGAAAAAGAGAAGAAAAAGCCAGCAGAAAAACGAAAAATCTTTGAAGAAAGTTATCAATTGAGAAAAGATACATAATACAACTGATAATGAATAATATCCCCATAAAATTGAAGAGGAATAGTATGATTCAATGTGGGAAAGAATCGAATATTATATGGATAATATATGGATATTATAATATAAATATGGATACTAGTAGAAGGTAATCAGATAGAAAGAGAAAAGGTAGGAAGATAAATAGATATAGAAAGAGAAATAAACATTTGAACATGCTGGATAGCTAGTGAAAAAATCACAGGGAAAATAATGATAACAATGGGGAAGAAAAGAAGAGAAAGAAGGAATGTGCACAAATTGAGAAGACTTATGAAACTGAACTATAGAATAAGAAATAGAACATCGTATTGTGATCTTGAATTAATCAAGGAGAGAGAAGAAGAAGAAGAAAAGAAGAAGAAAGAAAAGAAAAGAAAAGAAGAAGAAGAGAAGAAGAAGAAGAAGAAGAAGAAGAAGAGAAAAAGAAGAAAGAAGACGAAGAAGAAGAAGAAGAAGAATAGAAAAGAATAATAATCATCATCGCAAACAACAATATTCAAGTAATCATTATAAATATAAGATCAAGAAGAGAAATTAGAAAGAAAAATAAGAAGTAGAGGAGACGATGGAGAAAGTGCTAGATTATTTTAGATGAGTTTTAAATAGGATTGAACGGTGAAGTGTGAAAAATATTATATAGTATTAGAAGTATAATTGGGAGTTGCAATAACAATAAAAGTAGTAAATTGAGAACTGTAATATTTTAGTGATGAATGTCTAAGATAACATTAAATGAAACACAGCCCCTATATAAGCATATGAACAGACTACCCACCCCTCCGTTCTATCAATAATTCTTCACACATTTGCTTCTATTGCTCGAGCTGTGGCAACAGTAGGAGATATCATTATGTACACCTAATATAGAAGAGATTACTATCTTTACCTATAGATTACATCCATATCTATAACGTATGTTAATCATCCAATTTATTTGAAATTCAGCATTTCGAAAATTATTAATTATGGAAATAATTTTGGTAAGAGATGTAATAATTATTAGTAAGAATAGAGATAATGATTCTCTAAGTACCCTCTGGAGTATAGTAGTTGATGCATTGAACGTAGTTTTGGGAATTAATATCAAGATAAATTATTAATCAGTATTAACAAATGTGGATCTCCTTAGTTTGAAATAATTGCCTCATACATAATCATAAATAGCAGTGGAAAGATTCATTTATAGAACAGAAAGCCAGCTCATGAAAAATGCCAAGGTATATCTATTGTGAAATGTTTTAATACGAATTTCCTATTTTTGTAGTGAAGGGCACCTTAGTAATCGAATCCTGAAATGATTTAATTTACCTTTATTTTTTGAAGGTCGGTCATCCTCTCGACTGTGTGGACCCTCTTGGATCCTCCCTCGCCGATAGAGATCTTGATCCTCCCGTCCGATGACCAGACATTCCTATGCCCATGACGGTCGGCCGCAGCGTTGAGGATCTTGAGGCGCTCCGCAGTCAGATCCTCGCGAATGGTGACGCCGGAACCCTTCAGCTTCCTCTTAGCGTCGAAGATCATCTTCCTGGTCCGGTAGCTGCAGAGTCGAACTATGATGGGTCGGTCCTTGGGTTTAGCTTGCCCTTGTTGAGGTGGTTGACGCCTTCCAACGCGATGCGAGCGGTTGACATCCGCCAAAGTCACGGGCACGTTCAGCTTCTTGTTAAAGACATCGAGCGCCAGCAGGTCCGTGTCTTCTTTGTCACTCTCCGGGATCCCAAAAATACGTATAGAATGTCGGCGCCCATATTGCTCGAGGTCGTCGACCTTCAGGTGACAAGACACCTCCAGCTCACGAATTCTATCGTGCAGCTGTTTGTTCTCCTCCTTCAATGCCTGAAGTTCCTCGAAAATAGATTTCACAGCCATTGATACAGCACTGTGGACAGACTCTTCGATTTGCTGTCGAATAATGAGGAGGGTCTCTTCGGACAATGCTCCAGAAATAGCTGGCTTCGGAGCATTGACCTCATTCTTCGGTGTGCCTCTATTCGGTCGAACCATCGTGTACCGTTAGGTGGATTTACACTTTTATAGGCGAGAAGGTGAACTGAAGATTAGGAATGTTTTTTCAAGATAAATAAAAAGAGTGTGAGTTAATCAAAAATATAATTTCACTATTGAATTAAGCTCGAGAAACTGAATAACTAGATGTATAATTTGAAGTGAATTGAACTGTATAACCCTACGAAATATCTGTTAGAAGACGGAGCCGAACTGACACACGTTTACTCACTCGACA
>NC_052518.1:29956712-29989212 GCF_014356525.2 Nilaparvata lugens
TAAACAGAGTGATAAAAGGGAAGGAGATATTGGTAATGGTTACCAATCTTAATAGACTATTCCTAAAGTCTAGAAAGGATATATTAAACATTAGACTCTTAACAATTTGAGTACAGTTGAATTATTAACAGAAAAAAGATAGTTAGATCTACATAAACAATTGTATCAAAATTTCTCTATTTAACTTAACCTCTGTGTTGATATGTCACATCTGTTTCATACATAAGATATAATCAATATTTGTATCAAAATTTCTCAATTTGAAATAAAGCGAGTTTAAACATTAGACTCTTAACAATTTGAGTACAGTTAAATTTATTCACAGAAAAGATAGTCACAACTATATAATCAAATGTATCAAAATTTCTTGATTTGGCTTAATGTCTGTGTTGATATGTCACATTATTTTGTTTTCATATGTTTGAGTACAGTTGAATTATTAACAGAAAAAGATAGTTACATCTACATAAACAATTGTATCAAAATTTCTCGATTTAACTTAACCTCTGTGTTGATATGTCACATCTGTTTCATACATAAGATATAATCAATATTTGTATAAAAATTTCTCAATTTGAAATAAAGCGAGTTTAAATTTAATTTGTAGATTATTCACTCACCTTTCAATTAATGATAGAGTTGATTACTGCTACAGTCCTGCTAGTGATGATGATGATGATGATGTTAACACTTTAAAGTAGTTGCTTCCTTTTTGAAGAATCACTAAGGAGTGAAGATTTTCCTGATCTGAACTTATATTTATACTTTTTCGTATTGAACAGTAAAAGCAAAAAGTCTGCTAACAACATTTCACATACATGTTTGAACATGTATAAGAAGACAATGACTGGTTAAGCAACAATGTGTATACTGAATAATGAATCAGTACTTCACTTGCATGTTCAAACATGTGTGTGAGATCAATAGTTAGTTCTTACTCTGCTATTTAGTAAAGACTGTATATTTAAATTTAACAAACTTACATTTACCAGTCTTAGTTAGAGCTTTGAGTAGTTCAGACACAAAATGTTATTACAAAATGAATCTGATGAGTGTGAAAATAATAGCATGTCTAAAACCAAAATTTCATATTCAATCAATTTATTAAAAATAATTTGTATTTTCACTGTAATGTTATATTGGTTTGCAATAATTATTCTATTATATGCAAATTATAATAAAGTCTGTAGGTGTGACTTGGCTTCATCAAATTTTACAAATATACTTCAGTTCAATATATCGCTTCAAACAAATAATAGCAATAGAATGCAAGATAGCGACAATATTGAATCAGATGAATTTTCTAAACACTTGCTAGATATGGAAAAAACAAAGACTAGTACTTTATTTTATTTAAAATCTTGTATTATTTCAGCGATAGGTATCAAGAAAATATCTAAATCATTTGAAAATGAGCTTAATGACTGGTATTCTTCATTGATTGATCCCTATCGAAATATATGTAACTTTTATAATAATTATAATGTAATCAACAATTGTGTAAACCCACAATTTGATGTTATTGATGTTAATATTGATCTACTTTCAAACAAAACGAAACAGTTTTGTATTACAGATTGAAAGATGACTAGCAGATGTTATGAATGTCATTCTTTCAAGTTAGGTAGTTGAATGTAAGTTTCTAGTTTCGATTAGTGTAACAGTGACTGTCTAAGTGATAGTATGGTTAAAGTTGGATGTAAAGGAAAGGTTAGTTCGCATAGTCATATCAAGTCTAAAAAATTCAAAAAAAGTGGTATTATTGGTAGCGGATTATTATCTAAACTCAGTAGTATTGCATCTAGCGTAATTAATAAAGGGATCGATATTTTACCAGTTGAAATTCATCCATTTTCATACCAGTATTGTGGCCCTGGCACCAAGTTGGAAAAGCGATTAGCAAGAGGTGATCCGGGAATAAATTCATTGGACAGAGCGTGTAAGATACATGACATAGCCTACAGTCAGTTCAGCGATAACAAAACACGTTCAAAAGCTGATGGTATATTAGCTGATAAAGCTTGGGAAATTTTTAAAGATTCAAGTACACCACTTCCTGCGAAAGCATTAAGTTATTTGGTAAATCTTGCAATGAAGACTAAGAAAGCTATTGGTTCTGGTATTCATCGTATAGGTAGGAGAGGTAGAAAAAGAAAAAGTGAAAGGTATTCAGTGAGAAAACCATCCATCATGAAAAGTGATTTAATTCGTAAAGAGACTATTAAGCAACTCAAAACACATGTAAAAGGAAGAGGATATTATTTAAAGCCATATCCGCAGTATTATGGAGGAGGTAGGTTATTGAACACAGCAAGAACACATATTCCATTCGGTGCAATCGGACTAGTAGGAAAGAAAAAGAAAAGGAGAAAAGTTAAAAGGAAATGTATTAGAAAAACACGAAAATGAATTATTTAAAGTTAGATAAAGCATTATCAAACTTTGATTTGCTAATTTTAGCTAAACTATTAAAAATACCATTACGCGGTGTTTATATGTTGAACAAGCTACCGGATAGAGTACTTACTAATGAAATGATAATAGTAAATTTGGATAGAGATAGTGGAGTTGGATCACATTGGGTAGCCTATCATAAAATAGCTGATAATGTTTACTATTTTGATCCTATAGGGAATTTACAGCCTCCGAAAATGTTAGTAGATTACTGGTGTAAACAAAAGAATATTAATATCTATTATAATATCAAACAGGTACAATCACATACTTCGAATATATGCGGACATCTATGTCTCTTGTTTCTTTGTAATCAGTTATAAGTGTTGAATGCTGAGAGAAGGATCTATAAAATGGTTGTTATAACATTATCATCAGATACGAGTGAGCTTTATGAAACTTTACCAGAAGTACTAGAACTTTCAAGCGAAACTGAATGGGAGATAGGCTTAATAAATTTGTGGACTTTCAACTCAATACCTAATGTAGAGAAAGGAAAGAATTCTAGTTTCAAATTCGGTGATAATCTAGTGAAACTGGAAACAGGATCATATGAGATTGTTACGATTATAGAAGCATTAAAAGAAAAATTAAACATAAGCAATGAATCTAATGATTTAAAAATTATAGGTAATAACAATACATTAAAAACAGAAATATATTCGAGTAAAGCAATTGATTTAAGCCAGCAAGATTCTATTGCACCAATATTAGGTTTTGATAGAGAAATTTTAGTGCCGAATGTTTGGCATTACTCGAAAAATCAAGTATCAATATCAAATATTTCCTCGATTATAGTTTCATGTAATCTAGTGTGTAGTACATATGCTAACGGGAAAGAAACACATAGTTTATATGAATTCCTACCAAAGGTGCCACCAGGTTATCTGATCAATGAAACACCGAATCCGATAATTTATGTAAGCTTATGTACACATAAATTTCAAACCATTAGCGTAAAGATCACTGACCAGAACGGTAGTTTATTAGATTTTAGAGGTGATAGAATAACAGTGAGATTACATATATGTAAAAAACAGTATTAACATGGGCTTTATTGTTTACAATTCGCAAGCATATTCTAAATATAGACCTGTAAATCAGACTGGATTGAAAAGACAAAATATGAAATCAATTAAATGGGATGTACCTAAAAAGAGGAAAAAGTTAATGTATAGGTACAATGGTGGAGACTTGATTAGTAAGAGTTCATACTCTGTGCCATTAACATCGAAAAACGCACGCATTTTAGAGAGATTAGGATTTCGTGTTAATTATAATTTTGTCAATGGCAGCAATAAGTGAGATACTAGATGTAGAAAGTGATGTACACTACTATAATGATATTATAAATTTTGAGTATCATACACATGGACCGTATGCAAATCAAAAACTTGAACGCTCAGATGAGGTGAGAATTCCTATAAATTCTATGGATCACTACTGTCTTCCATGTCGTTCGTTTCTGTTAATTGAAGGTCAAGTTGATTGTAGAAGGGATGTGAAAGATGATAAGACGGATGTTGTGACTGAGACGACAGCAACATATAAATTAATAAGTAATGCAATGAGTTATTTGTTTGATGAAATCAGATATGAGCTTGCAGGTACATCTATAGCTAAATCAAGATTGGTTGGTATAACTTCAACAATAAAAGCATTATTGTTGGAAAATTCATTTGATAAGAATATTTTCCATTTAACAGGATTTGATCATGATGGGTATACATTAACTGATAATAAATTCAGCTTTTGTATACCACTAAAACTAATTCTTCCATTTTTTGAAGATTTCAAACATGTAATATTGAATTTGAAACAAGAACTTGTACTACTTAGATCATCGTCAGATATAAATTGTATTGAATCAGCAAATGGAAAGAAAGTTTCAATAACTTTGACTAAGCTAGTATGGAAGATGCCATATATTGAACTAGAAAATCATAGAAGACTAGAATTTTTGAAAATACTTGATGCAGATAGACCATTAAAATTAGCTTTCAGGAAATGGGAAATTCATGAATATTCAGTTCTCCCATTATCAAAAGAACACAGCTGGACGATACGAACCACTTCTATAGCTGACATTCCAAAATATGTGATTTTAGCATTTCAAACAAATAGGAAATTAATAATGAAAGCTAATATGGCAAAATTTGATTTTTGTCATCTTCATAATGTTAAACTTTATTTGAACTCTCAGTATTATCCCTATGATCATTTTTTGGGTAGTAAAGAGTTAATGTATAAAACATTTCTAGATTTTGCAGTATCGTACTATAATTTACCGGTAAATGCTGAATATGGAAATGCAGTTGATTTTAATACGTTTAAGAGTGAAACACCAATTTTTGTAATAGATTGTTCACATCAATCAGATCACTTGAAGGTATCGACTGATGTTAGAGTAGAAATTGAATTTGAAAAGGCTGTACCAAATTTGACAACAGCATATTGTATTCTTGTAAGTGATACATTAATAGAATATAAACCACTAACATCGCTTGTAAGAGAAGTGCAATAGGTTTCTAATAGTATGTATAGGTTTGTCAACTTCGCAACAGAGTGCGCGTAAATCAGTAAATAAGTTTAAGTTTGAAGGTTAGTAAGTAGTTGCTCGCGAGACGTGGTGATACACACACCATTGATTCATCGTCAACAGCATTATTCTTGAGGCTATCGCAGAAGATGGAAGAACTAGTTAAGATCAAGGAGGAAGAAGAGGATGATATTTATGATAGACTTTCAGCTTACTATACCGGTACTAATAGTTCATTTAATGAGATGCATCATTCTAAACCAGTTTCTAAACGAGAACGACAAACATATTCTCGTGCTGTTCAGTGTAATTTAGATAGTGAAGACACTTCGCAAACAGAGACGGAAAGCGAATTGATTGAAGAAGATGAGGTGCTTAATAATGAAGCTGAAAAGGAGAATGCAGTATTGAAAGAAACAGGTGAGTCAGATATTTCAACTTTCTGTGTGGTCGAATTTCATGGATTTAAAAATTATTCGGATAATTCATTTATTCTAAAAGAATTTGCGCTTATTGATACACGTCAAACATATGTTTTTTATCATTTCAAACCACCATTTCCTAAATCAGAACTTCCATGGAAATCATATCATGATGTATCTTGGCTGGAATTTTATCATCATAAGATAAAATGGGAGATGGGAGATACTGAATACTCAGATAATATTATCAAAAGATGTCTACAAAACTATCAAAAAGTTTATACTAAGGGTAGAGAGAAGATGGAATTTTTAAAGAAATTTCATGCTAATGTTGAAATGATACCAGATAATTTTGAAAGACCGGATTATAAAAAATTTGAAAGTAGTTGGTGTAATGAGATTTGTAAAATACATAGATCGGTTGGTAATGGGCGTTGTGCGCTTTTCAGCGCTAATCATTATCTTTCAGAATTGCTAATAAAGTCAGAAGTAATGTGTAAACAACATGTGGATTATATGTGTGAGAGCAAGAGGATGAGATCTATGAAAAGTTGTCCTTTTTATAATAGTGAGAAAAAAAGAAAGTATGCAAGACAGGGTTTTTTCTACAATGGTAGTAAAGTAATTTGTGTTTATTGTGGATATGAACTGTTTATGCATAGAGCTAGAATATGTAATCTTAATAGTGGTATAAATTCAGTAAATTTTTCAGTCTTGGTTCCGCTGGTATAAATAAAGCTGAAAATGATAGGATGATTCAGTGTGCTATTGAACATCGGCCAGGATGAATCCGGCAAATTGGTTAGCAGCTGAAGATAATTTAGAAAGTAAACTTCGCAAACCTTTAGATTGGTTTGATGTATATGAAAATTCAATCAGTAATGCTAAAAAAGAAAATCGAGATACAACGTTATTAGTGGAATTACTATCAGTTTTTTTATCAACAGTAAATATTAATGACATTAACAAGTATTTATGTTATTATAGACCGTTTAAATTAAATGTGAATAAACTATTAAAATTAGAAAATGCAGTATTAAATAATATTACGTCATCTATAAACAATGATGAAGTTCATTGACTGTTCATGAACATGTTTGTGCAGGTCTTCGTAGTGTACGTAGTGGGGGAAGAGTATTGAGGGAATGAAGTCAGTAACTTGAAATTGTTATTCCTTCTAGATTCAACATCGTACGTGTGTGAACGTGTTTTCAATCATGCAGGACAATCTATCTTTTGATTTGACAAAATTCAACCAAACATCATACGAGGATATTCCAATTGTTCAAATATATGATTTGAAACCTGATTTCAAATATCCGATACAAAAAGCGAGATTAGCACGAACAAAGTGTGGAGTTAGAATTGTAATGAGACTATATGAAATTAACAAGAAGAGCGGCGCATATTCGTTTTATGATGTTTATCTACCTGAGAAGTATTTATCAACATTGAATGCAGCAACTTTGGATGATTTTAACAGTAGAAAGTATGTAATGAAATGTGAACATAGAGAGGATAAACCATCTTTAATTCACTTGGAAATGCAATAGTAAGAACTCAAAACTAACTTAAACTGGATTGATTATTTTACTTAGAATTGATCAAACTCAGTGATGTAGGTCTGTCTCATAGTTAAATGTTAACAATTGATATTTCTATATTAGTCTAGATATTTAGTAAATATTTAGTCTACTATAGATAATCTATCAATATTTAGCTAGAGATGGAGATGAAGCACTTTAAAACTTCAACGCCTGCGCTTTTTACTGCATGGATAAAGTGAATATTCGAATTTAATTATATACTATCAAATTATATTCATATTCATTTTTATCCTACAGTCAGGTGGAAAGAAAAGCATATATAAAAGAAAGTAAGCTGTATTTTACTCAGTCTTTACTCAAAAAAATAACCGATCTAACAACTACATCAATGATAGTAAAACGATTGTATGTAGTAACAGAAGCAACAAAGATTAAATAAGTAGAGCTAAATGCTGCTGCTGCTGCTGCTCTCTAATTTCTGATCTAACTCAGTGATGTAGGTCTGTCTCATAGTTAAATGTTAACAATTGATATTCCTATATTAGTCTAGATATTTAGTAAATATTTAGTCTACTATAGATAATCTATCAATATTTAGCTAGAGATGGAGATGAAGCACTTTAAAACTTCAACGCCTGCGCTTTTTACTGCATGGATAAAGTGAATATTCAAATTTAATTATATACTATCAAATTATATTCATTTTCATCCTACAGTCAGGTGGAAAGAGAAGCATATATAAAAGAAAGTAAGCTGTATTTTACTCAGTCTTTGCTGAGTTCAGCCAGTGTTAACTACAAAAGGTGTTAGTGCATACATAACCTATAAATTATGAGTCAATGCTTTAGTTATTCAAAGTTCAAAAAGCTATCAAGGCTTCTAATGGGTATAACATTTGATGAATTTAATGAACTGGCAAATAGTGTAAGATATTCAAAGTACTGTTTAGATAATGACACTGACAGTAAGGAGGTTAAGCATAACAATCAAAATTCAAACAATGTAAATACAAACAATTCAAGATTCTCTATATTATCCGAAATATATGATTTACTAGATATTGTGATTGATGGTTATGGTCATTTCCATTATGGCTGTAGCTGTGAATGTCCAGTTATGACAATAACTGATGTTAATGAGCTCTGGGAAGCATTATTCGATCTAGCTGAGCGTAAGTGTATGAAAAAGTAAAAAACATTAAGCTTAAAGGCGGGCGGCGGCGGGCGGCGGCATAGGGGGTGATGGGGGGGGACTTGTTTGGAAGGAGGATCTTGCAAGTGTCTACTTATTTTTTTAAAATAAGTACTTGAACAAAAATGGTGGTCTTCAGTAGGAGGAGGAGATTTGGCTGGGGGGGTCCGCGAAGTGTGGGGGATTGCTTGGAGGGGGATTCTGCAATTGGTACGCCCATAAATTTGTTTTTTTCAAATAAATACTTGAAATAAAATGGCGGTTTTAGTATCGGTGGGAGAACTGGTCCAGGCGAGGGGTTAGAAAATGGAGTTTCCCCACGTGGAGCGCGGGGGGATTTGGGCGGGGTTTAGAGCCCCCCTGGGGGATTAGGCTCCGCCCCCTAATTAAAATACTGCTCTGTGATTGGTGCGTTCAAACAGCAATAGTATACTACTATTCATGATGTTAAACTTTTCATAAACCAATGTACTACCTGTGCACAAACTAAATACAGCCGGATCAATCCCAATTAGAACAAGTAGCGATGTTTTTTCTAACACATCTCACGCACATATTCACACTATAAATATAATAGCTCTAGGTTACGAAATTGACACACTTTTCCTAAATGCTAATTCTCTAACCAATTAATAATAGGTTATTATATTAATAACCAATTTATAATCATAGGTTAACAGACAAATTTAATGACAATATGAAAATTATTCAAAGCAATAACGCTGTTTTACAGGATTTTTTACTGAAAGCCTCACATGAAATCAATGTCATTGAACGTCTTCAACAATATTCTCTTCTATTAGCAAGTGTGTCTCTTCTTGAGCTTCATGTAAATGATATTGTGGAAAGTCTGGAATTTTGTAAAAATAATATTCTACATTCTAGTATTTTATCTCGCTCAGAAATATCTTCAATAATTTTAAATTATCGGGAATTTGGCATCACGAGATGCTTCCGTGCTATGGCAGATCTCAAACGTGCATTGCACACTTGGTAATGATTTATTGACTTACTTCATTCAAATTGCTATTGAAACCTTGTTATTAGATTCTTATTTTATTATTTCGTATCCAATTACGACCAACGCAAAACTGACAGATTACAGAGATTATACAATGAAAATCAACAAATCTATTGTATCCTATTGTAAAGGCGAATTGTATGTTCTAGACGATTGTGTTTTAATCTCTAATACTAGGTATTGTAATAAGCTTGATAGGTTAGATGATCCATGTATTTTAGATTTATTTAGTAATAATGAATTGAAAAATTGTGAATTAATCTCTTTGCAAGCGACTTATGGTTTTGTAAAATATATTGATAGCATTAGTAGTTACTTAATCCATAAGAACAATAATGTACGATTGTGTGTTAATGGTAGTGAACAATTGATTAATTTACATAGTACTTCACTCTTACATGTTACGTTAAATGAAAAAATGTGTGGCTTCAATACTCCAACAGTTTACAAGGACACTTCACCACTTGTTATTTCAAAATTTCCGGCTCACCTGGAACAACTTGATGTTAAATGCGATACAGTTCATTTAGTGAACCTAGGAGATAAACATTTAGACATACTTGAACCAATCATGATTGATGATTCAAATAAAGTTTATGTTGTTGTAGGATTAATCTTATCTGTAACAATTGTAATAGTTTTATTGCTTCTTTATTTGAAGAAATCCAGAAATCATAGTAATGTAATTGTACAATCTGTTCCACTTAAAAATTTGTCAAGTCAATTAGTCATACCAACTGGACTTTAATACCTTTCCGGGACGTAAAGGACTTGGGGAGGGAGGAGTTAGATTAGATTATAACTTTCTATATACTTAGTTCAATGATTAATCAACATATAAAGCCAAATTGGTCTAATCAGTTGTTATTGTTTATTGTGTAATGTCTAATCTAGCTTTCCCTAATATTATCTTTCTATGTACTTAGTTCAATCAACATATTTGCAATCCATTGCTGAATTGGTCTAATCAGTTGTTATTGTTCATTGTGTAATTTCTAATCTAGCTTCCCCCAATGTTATCAATGTAACTGTTTCATATAAATACAGTATTACAATCAATTTAAAGTAGTCTTAAGCAATATTCTGTATTATGTAGTTGTAGTGTACAGGCTCGGCCTGAATAAAGTCTTTCTAAAAACGCACAGTGTGTTCCTGCACCCTTAACTAACGATAAAGAAAACATCAGTCCACAAACAACAACAACTTTCAAGCGGTGAGAAATTAATTTAAACTTGGACTCTTCACAAACACTCACATACGATTTAAGAAAACTCACTATACTTGAGCTCACACGCAAAAATTATTTCCTGATTCTTCTCTTACTAACTCTATAAAATTTTATTTCCTATTTATATAGATAAAAATTACTGAAATTTGTCAATTTGTCCCTCTGAATGGGAAATTGACCCATTCAGAGGACCAAGGCTCGCACACCGTTACACGATGTTTTCCGGTAACGTCTCAATTAGGACTGTGGCCTTTTCACTGAAAATTATTCCCCTTCCACTAGCATTGAGCATAACTTTCAGTGGAAAAGCCAAAGCTGCAAAAAGGTCAATGTTCGTAAAATTCCCAAATAAAGAAGCTTTTTCGACATGAAATTGAAATTGTATTTGAAAAATGCACGAAAATTGCTTTAATTTCGACAACTAAGCAACAAGTTAACAAATTCAATAAAAACATGGTCAATTCTCACACTAAATACTCAAGGTTCAACATAAGGTAAAAATCAAAGTTCATTCAGTTCAATAGCCTGCAAAAGAGTATAAGATACACAGAAAAAACAACTACAATTATATCCACTCAATATCACACTATTACATTTCAAACAATATGAGTATGAAATATTCACAATACAGACAATTAAAACTTACAAAACTACAATATGAGATATCCAAAAACTGTATAAAGATTTCCCTTTTGACACTGCCAACTGAAAGAAATTTTGTGAGTTGTGATTACAGTAGGAAAGAAATAATTCTTGTTAGGATGTAGTAAGCTTAATGAGCTCACCCATCATCTCTCGTTCATCACTGCTCATATATTTTCTATGATATGCACAACCATTCTATAGTGAGGTCCACGTTATAATGGCAGTGAAGAAAGATAGCAAAACAACGTTACCGATCCTCTGTCTTGTCAATGCCTTCTATAGACGGTAGCTAATACAGGTTTATTGATATAATATTAACTGTCAATTCTTGATTAAAATATTCAATTTCATTTTATCAAGCACGAAATTATATTTTCCAATGATTTCATACTGAATTTTAATGATAAAGATGAAATATTTTGTAAATTTATTATTAATTTTACATTGTAAAAAGATGATCTGGCAAAAGAGCAAAGCGAGAGAAAGATAGCGCTATTTGCTTTATTGAATGATAGACAAGGATAGCAATACCATTGCTAATCAAACACTGCCATTATAACGTGGACCTCACTATAGGAAGTTGTATGGTCGCTGAAGAGAATGAATTATTGTTTGTAAGCAGGATTATACCAGGGTCATCTTTTTCAACCTCCGATCTCATATCATACGACACAAACAAGCGATAGGGGGGCAACTTTCACAGAGCTGAACTGTTTAATATCATTCCCACCAAACACCCTGTGATCGATGCGGCCAGAATGTCAATTTTTGTCGAGTTATAGAACCTCAAACATGGCCGTCTCACTTGAGTCTGCTGCCAAGTGCTAGTTACGTAGCGTTATTAGTTTTTGCAAGCAAAATGCAAAAGTTCAGCATAAATCTGAAAATTATTTTAATAATGGGTGGTTACCGGAAATAAGATGCATTTGAGTACAAAGTACTAAATGAAGTAACCAAGTGGAATAATTCGGAGGGTACAAGAGAGTGTGATACACCCATCGTTTCTCTGTCTCTCGCATAAGCTTAAAGATTGTGCAAACTACTAGGTGGAAAAAAACAGATGGCCCAAAAACAGATGGCTCCATGCGTTATCTCCTATTCTCGCTTACTCCATATCTACTGCTTTTTCCTCTATTACGAAAGCCATGTGAAAGAGAAATCAGTCGTGAGTTCCTTTTTAATCCTGCCTTCCTATACTGCCAGTTGAAGTGAATCCATATTATTCACTTTATATGTCACTTTATATGTGGCTTGCACCCAACTCGAGCCTCCTGGCACGTTGCCGCTTTTCCTCTATTGCAAAAGCCATGTGAAAGAGAAATCAGTCCTGAGTTCCTTTTTAATCCGTCATTCGTATACTGTACTAGTGAAACCATTTATGCTTCTCTCCACGCAGCGATCTCTGCATTACGAATGCCGAGTAAAGGAGAGAAATCATGTCGTTCTCCCCTTTGATCGGTCGTACGCTACTGCCAGTTTAAGTGAATCCATCATCCACCTCAGCAGCTATGCCTTAGTACATCGCTTCTCACAAGTAGCAGTTTGAGATTGCCAGATGGCCCCATGCGTTATCTCCTATTCTCAAATCACCATATTTCTAAATTCCTTTTTGCTATTATCAACAACGAAATAAGCTATTTTGAGCCATCTCTTATCACTGAAAATCCAATGTTCCCGGTTCACACACCTAGCAATGAGATTTCGCTACAACTCTTCACATTCCTGCAATATCAATTATAATTATTCCACTGTCACCAATCTTTAATACTGCTGGCTTTTCTATGATTGAGATAACTACGATAATAAATACAATTGCTGTAGATTGAAGATTCCTACAGCATTCCCTGTTATGACATTTATGACATGTTCTGTATTTTATTTTACTGAGTAGGCTCAATCCAGAAATTACTTGAACAGAAATAAACGAGTTACGATTTTACTTCTCAACAACCATTAATGATAATGTAGATGACAAGATTTTTTAACAACAGAGTTTTAGCTGGTTCTATCTAGTTTTCAAACCCTGTGTCAACGCTACATAAATTCGTTCAAGAAAATATTTATCGTAACTACATTAATGCATCAAACTCTCAAGAGACCGATGCATTTTTTCAACATCGAGTTCAATGCATTACTTTCAAGTATAAATAAAAGTGCCTATAGGCTCCTGACAAGAGACAACTATTATTTGATAAATTAATATCATTGATGTCACCAAAATTGTGCATCAGAGTTGAAGCAAAATTAGATGAAGTTGCACTGATGTAAAGATGTAGAAAGTACTTGAAGGTGATTGTTAAAAATGAAAAGCAAGTAGATTATTTGAGTAACAAATTAAGACTGGTAGTAATATTATGGAAGCAGATTTAGACAGAACTTTTTTCTATCAAAGGAAAAATGAAAGCTATTGATTATAGTTATATTTGAGTAATTATGCAAGTAGGTATTTAGATAAGTGTAAGACACATGTAAAGACAACCTTGATGTATCCCTTCCAAGTCAAATGAACGTCGTGATTCAGATTAAGTTGGTGAAAGCACAAGTGGCTATTGTTGAGAGAAGCAAAGCGATTATTTGATTTCAGGTGATATGCATATCTAGCTAGAACTAGTTTTTTTTTTTTTTTTGAAAACCACAGAGACATTCGGGGAACAGCAACTAGCAGAATTTTAAAATACAAATTTGAGAGAGAGAAACTCTCTTCGATCATAGTGACTTGTGATCACAATCCCTTACACTTGGGAGATTTGTCTATCAAGAGGAATAATTTGTCTCAAATGCTATAAGGAACATAGATTCTCTATCAATTGAGTTTCTGTCACAAGCAAGGAAAAACTTTTATGGAATACTGTAATAACACCACAATGCTGGAAAATTAAGATTACAATATGATGAAAGTAAGATTCAAGCAATCTTTTTGGTACGAATTTTTTGTTGTTAGCATCCTTTGTTAAACAATAAATACGTGTAGAGATTTGGTTAGTTATGAGTTAGTTCTATGTCTAGTTAGATGTACACTTTCAACATGAATTAGATTACAGTTCTCCAGATAAGTATGAATAGCTTTTTTCATCTCACTACTCTCAACCCACAAAGTTAGAGTGAAAAAACACTATAATTTCATTGGCTTCAGCTGTTGTGCAATATTCTCACTCACAGTGTTGGATAATTTCTTCATTTTGGAGGAAAGTGTGATATTTCATAGTTTCTCAAGAAAGACTTTGAGAAGAATAGATTTATAAAATTAGAATCAAGCTGGGTGAAAAGATTCATGCATGAGGAAAGAGATACTGATGTAATAGTCAAGTGACTTATTTAGAAAATAGCATTGCTAACACTTTGAACTTACACCTCATGAAAACAAAAGCATATAGTTTTGACAAACAAACAGCAACTTTATTTTCTAAAATTGAATTTGAACTATACGATACTTTGCTTGTTGCTGACACGGGTTAGAATCATTGTTACAAATCCATATCAACGCCTGTGTATACTGAAAAAACAGAACACCAGTCTCTCCTTGTTTTAACTGTTATTTATTCTTCACTTGTCGTTTTCACTCAGCTAACAAATAATATTAGTTGAATGACATATAACCTATAGGAAAATTTCAATGCAAAACCTGCGGATTACCGAATCTTGAATGATTTTGCTTCTTCCTTTATCAGAAATATTAGGAAAACTATACATTTATGTTGACTCAGTGCATAAATTCAACCTTGAATATGCAAGTATATTATCTGAAAGATTACAGAAACATGATACATAACAAATAGACAGAAAACTTTTCTGTGTAATTACAAATATTACTAGTCTATTACTCACAGCCTTTGCTCCAAAATCCACTCAACTGAACATCTAAAACTGAGTTTTTTTTCATCATGATAACATGAGAAGCAGAGTTAGAGTGGAGGATAAGGAGAAGGAGAGTGAGAAGGAGGAGCACACAGCAAATCAAAGGTTAGTTATTTGATGAAACTATTTGATAAATTATACTAATAGATCTGTTCACATTACAAGAGTTGGAAATTACTGATTCAGTTAATAGTTATTACTTGCATATTAACTTGTTGAATCACTGTTTGATTCTGTAATATGAAAGCAAGAAATAATAATACTCACTTTGAGATTCCATGTACTGGTAAAACACAACAAGAAACTCTCTCATATGCAAGTGTAGTGAGAGTCAACCTTGGAAGATATGCTCAAATTATTCTCTCAGTCAGATCTTACTTCAGACAGCTTCAGCATCATGAATCTCTAAGATATAAGAACCCAATTCAACTTATACTGACAGATTAAAGTGAATCAATCCCAGTCTAGTATAGATAAGAAACTCTTTTGTAGATGTGCTGAAACCCTATTACTCTTTAAGTTTCTCGTTCTAGAGTTAGTTGCAAGGATGTTTTCAAATATTCTTTCCAAATTCATGTTAATGCATAACAATATTAGCTACAACTATTGACAACTGCTTTTTTCATATCATATGCACTTCAAAAAATATTTTCTCAGTCTATATTATGTAAATTCATTTATAATTGTATATAAGTGTAAAAAACCAGTATATATTGTAATCTACACGAATAAAGCATTCTCTCATTAGCTTTATTTATTTATTTATTAGATAGAGTGAACAATACAATAGTTGGAAAAGAAAAAACAGGCTATTGCCCAAAACTTCTTCAATTTCCTGATTTTGTCACAAATCGTTCAAATATTATGTTCACTTCAATTTCAACATCAAATCTTCAATCTGAAACTATGAATCAGAATAAAACAAAGAGTTTCAAATTTAGATAAATTGATAATGAAACTTGCGTTAAAACAAAAACTTCAAATATTCATACTGTTTTTGTTAAGAAGTTTGATGAAACTTTTATAGCAATGATTAAACCTTTCCTTGTCTGTATGACATCTCAAGTAATTGAAGCATTTAATTTGTTACAAAATTTGGTTCTCAAGCACTATCTCAGATCTATCTAGTGACTATCTATCTATGAGCTTGAATTTTTCTTTTTTCATCATGTCAAAGTCCATACCAATCCTATTTGAAATAAATAAATGTGCTTAAATTTTAAACCATTTTCAGCAAATACTAAATTAAATAAGAGATTTGTTTTTCCCCCCAGCACTGGGAGATATAATTAACATTCTTGCATTGTGAGGTAGTAGCTCTCCATTTTTACAAAATGCAGGCTTTTCTTTATTTGTAATTAATTTATCAAAGTTAACAATTGGTAATTGACTCATGATTACAAACATACAGAACGTGATCTGATAAGGTACTGAAAATTTTTACAATAGTTAGAACAAAGCCACTGGTATTTAGAACAATGACCAAGGGCATGATGACGCTACATGTATAGAGAGGCGTTTCCCAGAGATTGGAATGCAGGCCAACACTCTCCACCTCCTCTCCTCCTCATCATCAAACAGATTATGGATGTTCAAAAGATTCTTATATTACGAAATGAGAACCAATGTTTGATGAGGAGCTATTATATTTTCAACGAATGTACATCATGATATTTACACTGAATGGAATGTATTTACAATAGATTATTTACAATAAATGTACATGATATTTACAATAGATTATTTACAATAAATGTACATGATATTTACAATAGATTACAAAAGATTATTTTTCATCTAATAGTTGATCTTTACTAGGCGTTGAAAACCCAATCCATTTCACTAACAGTCCTTTTTTATCACGTTTTAATATGTTTTCAATCAAATACACCTGTCTCTCCGTTTCGTTTAATTGCGTTTTTTTTTTTTAATTTCTTCTGCATTAAACCTACCACTAATTACTTCTCCGTTTAGATCTTGCAAGCTATACGTTACAGGTTGAGAAGGAAATATAGAGTGTAATCAGACTAAACCGCCTTCATATATTATTCTAACTTACACATACCTTTACAACTAGAGTAGCTTGGTTTAATTCAATAAATCAACAATCATAGAATGAGAAACATTATACAGCATTTATTTTTGATAATTCTTTACATAATTCATTAAATATGGTATGCAATAATCAAAAATTTGTACAATATCGTCTTTATTTTTCAAACTTTTGTCAATAGTTATAATAATTTTGCATTTATTTATTCCTAACTTACAACTAATACATTTATTCCTTAAACCTCTACAAGTATTACAATTAATTTTCACATTCAAAGCTTTTAGTATTTAATAGTTTTATTCTCTCCTCAATTAACGAGTTCATCATAATCTCTGTAAAAAAGTTAAAGTTTGTACAACATCGCTGATTCGCCACACATTTTCATAATTTCAAATGTAAATCTTACACTATCAATGTTTTTATCTGTTAACCTATCATCAATGAAATAATACATTCGAATATTCAACCAACCTAATGAATTACAATAGCAAAATTCAGGAATTTCCTTTAATTCGCGTCTTCGATGTCTATCAACTATATTCTTATTTATAATATAACATACGCTTATATGTTCTGACTTCTGTTCTTCACTTTTACCAGGTTTTATAAATGTTAAATATTCCTCAAACGTTAGTCCTTCTTTTCCGAAATTATTCAATTCTAATATTGTTTTGTCAATAAGTTCGAAATAACAACATCTATATTTTTTATCGATTTTATTCGAAAAATAGTTCTTATCAAATGAAATTGAATCCATCTCCAATCTGAAATTAAACAGAATATGCTATCAATCTTGTTCTAAGCCTGTCTCATCTGAAAATCTGAAAAAAAAATTCCAGATAAGTTCATTTAATTGTTCTTTTGTTAAATGTTTATTTTTTTCTGTTATAACCTTCTTAATTTTATCGATAGACTCTTTAAGATGTGCACAATCACATCTGCATGAGCCTGGGATATCGCCATTCCCCCAGAATTTATCATATGATGTACCGTATAAATCACAAACTGAAATATGATTATAGTTATCACTATGCCAAACTCCTAATTTTTCATAGTCTCTCACAAATGTTAAATATTGTAGATTTGTCCATCCTTTTTCTGCTAACTGGTCCAATAATTGCTGATGCGTCTCCAATAGTTCAGTTAGTTCACAACGATAACTTTGTATTCTCGCCATTTTTTCTAAAGAAACAGAATCATATTTACGTAATTCATTAAAATGCCTATTTATAATATACTGAGCTTATATATTCATCAAATGATTTCCGTTCGAGAGCTCATATCTGAAAACATATTAAACTATAAGTTGGAATGATCAGCGTATATAATCAATTGTAAAATATTTACTTAGTTAGTAATTGACTCTTATCTATCCAAGACGGTTCACTAAAACCGAGACGCTTTACGAGATAACGCTTTCCAACTTTCTTTAATATTCAAGATAAACTTGCATTTCATCTAAAGTTAACTCTGATTTCTTTGATTCTTGTTCATAAAATTTGTCAGCATCCAAATCTTGTTTCAATAATTCTGTATGACCTTATTTCTCAACTATCTTACTATAAATACCACTGCATTGATCTGCATTCGTTCAGTTCGGTAGTGTCAACGGTGCAATAAACATGGATACTTCTAAGGTGTTTAATGTACCTATGCTCCGTGGTAATAAAATCAAGTCTAGCAATGAGCGGTTTGGTTTGTGGCTTCTATCAGAAAACTTGTGTGATAACAACCTTGTGACTGACATTGGAAATATTGATTACACTGCTGGGGAAGAACTGTTTGTGCAGGATGACTCAAATCTTGTGGCTATTACAGAACCTTTTTGTGACAATATGATGCTTGTGAAAATCTGTGCTTTGGATGATTGTGAGGCAATGGATAAGAGATGTTTTGTTCTAAAAAAGGATATATGTGCTGCATACAACTTATATTTAAGAGGGAAATTCTCTAATATGGTGTCAGCTAAACATGCAGTCAAAGAAAAGCTGGCTTACCTATTGAACAGTGGAAGTGATATGTCTCAAAAGATTCTACAAGTGCTTCCCAATGACAATTACAACGAAGCGAAACAAAAATACCAGGAACCAGTAGGCATACCTTACAAAGTAGAGCTTGCAGATGTGCCAATTGCTACATTGATAGAAGAACTACCGAGATTATTGGAGCAGCTGAGGAAAGAGCACTTCTATCTTCTGGACTTGGACATAACACAGGACTTTGGTGGAATATTCAACAAGAATGGAATGTGTGATTTTCTAACTACAAATCATCATTTTTGTTTCCAAGGAGAATATAAAGAAGACTATAATGTGATAGCAGATAACAATAAAGCTGTTGGGATTGATTGTTTGAGTTGGGTTAATAGTAATGCGAGGGTGAAAATTTATAATAAGTTTGTATGTGAAATAACAAGCTCTGGTGTAAATAAGCAGTTAGGTAACCATATTGTAGACTTTATTGAGTGTGCAGATTCAAGATTAGGGAAAACTTTCACCTCTCCTACAGGTAAAATGCATGGTATTACACGTTTGGAAGCTACAATCTGTAACTATAGTTTAACAAATAGAGCCAATAGCAAAGCCTTTGACCCTATTCAAGATAGCTTGTCACTCTTGAATGATAGTAGAAATTATTTCCAAAATGCTCCAATTTATTCTGTGTCCTTGGCTAAAATGTGGAGAAAACTGACAGATAATTTGAAAAATAGTTGTTGTTTAATCTATAATGATCTTCTACAGTATGTTTACTGGGGTAATAGCAATACCAGCAAATTGAGTGGAGTACAAGTAAAGCTTCCCACTGACCCACAACATAGAAATAAAATAATATCCTTTGTAATCTCTGCATTTAGCTTTAATCTACTACCTATTAATTATGTGGAAATTTTCGAGGATCCATCAAACAAAAATAATATCAGTTTCTCACAAAAGTGTTATATTAAGAGTGGAGAGACTTATTTCTCCAAGTCAACCACAGTTTTCTCTACCATATCCAAAGTTGTTGACCTAGATGAGTTGGGTCTTGTAGCAACAGGTAACTTGATACCACAAGTCTTAAGAAAACGGGCAAACATAACTTGTAAGCTTCCTCCATACCCTGTTAAAGAGATACAACCCTTGTCTCCTATCTCAGTGCTATCAGCCAAGAAGCGTAAGCTAGAACTGGATGAAATTGATCTAAAACGGAGGAAAATTGAGTTTTTTGAAGCCACACAGTCATTTAGGGAACAGCATAAGCAGCTAGAAGAATTTGAGGAAGAAATAGAAAATTTGAGAGAGGAACTTGGGCCATATTTCCATTCACATTGGCGAAATTTTGAGCCTAGTGGAGTTTATAATGTGACTGCATTTACTGTGAATAATACTGGGAAATTCCCATATGTAGGTGTACTAGGGGAGAAAGATGGTTTGAAAAATGTTTACTTTGTAAAGGGCTCCCATAAAAATGTTTTCATTAATGCATACAAAGCTATCGAAACTCTCAAGAAAGAGGGTTATTTTGTAATCCCTTACACTGACAAAAAAGAAATTATTTGTCTACCAAGGGAAGAGAAAATTTGTGTAATTACAGTCAATGGTATGTCAAGCTATAATGGACATACATTTCCTAGAATAGAATCAGTTAAGTTTCTCCCAGATGTTTGGAAAAACTTGGAAGACACTCCCTTCACACAAAAAGAAGTGGAGCAGTATAATAACATCACAATGCTGGAAATTAAAGGGAAAGTAAAAGTAGGACAGTGTAAAAGATTGGAAGAGTTACCACAAGGTATAGAGTTAGTCATTATTGCAATAAAAGAAGTGTACAATAGAAACAATACTCGGTATATCCTACAGTTTGAAAATGTGGAAGCATTGTATGTCTCAAACTATTGGTTAGAGGAAGAATTTGAAAAGCCGAACATAGATTTGAATTATAAAATTAGAATCAAGCTAGATGTTTTTAAATATACACCCAGTAGGAATAAGGAAAGAGTTACTTTCTGTATTTGATTTGGCCATAGATATGCTTTGATGTATGTATAATAATTTAAAAATAAAGAAAATTATTGTGACAATCCTCATGACATTGAGCTCTCACCCCTTCTCCTGATTCCTCTCTCATTTTTTCTTTCCTGCTAAACAAGTGGAGGAGAGAGGAGGAGAACAAAGGACAATTTTTGTCCACGGAGGAAAATTGTGCTCGGAGGAGAACAATTGTCCTCGGAGGAGAGGTTTTGTCCTCGGAGGAGAGGAGGAGGAGAAAAATTTAAGTAAAAATGAACTTACATGTGTTGATTTGACGAAATGAAATAATCGGATATGCTTCTCTCAGCTCCTCGACTCGGTTCAGGTATTGTTCCAGCTTAGCTCCTCGGCTATGATTTTCTCGATGCAGGTAAGTTTCCCTCACGAGAGCACAACTGCTTATGAGACTGAGTTGTGAGGTGAGAAAATGCTGTGAAAAACAATGAAATATTTAATAACTGTAACCAAATATATATTATAAAAATCAATTTAGTGTTATTTCACAAAAATATGAGAATATAACAAAAATTTTCACTTACAATCAATAATGTTAGCGTCGTGCTAAAGCTCTGGGGAGTATCGGCAGTGTTCGCCAATTGTGATACACGCCTCCTTTGTGTTTCTATCTCACTCGTACAAGCCTGCAACAGACAGAGAAACGACTTGCTATATAATCGCTTTTCTCAGTGGAAAATCATCATTCACGTTAGAGAGCTATTAGTATGCGCTAAAATTCTCGACACTTTCAAAACACCATGGACAAGTCACACCGTGCATCCTTCAACTCCAACTCCAACTCCTCGCAAATGTTCATCTTGCCAGACGGCCCGCCTCCGGAGAGGGAACTCAACTTCTGGGAGCAGCAGCAGCAGCAGAAGCGCCGCAGCACGACTACAACATCAGCTGTCGCCTCCACCTCTGCTGCTGCCGCCACCTCCTCCTCAGCCTCAACCTCAGATCCCTTGAAGGAACAAGGGATCTTCGTCCAAGATGAGGATTCCAGCATCATCGTGGGAGACAGTACCCCTCCGACGCAAGCAACTTGGGCGCCACGACGAGCGGCCCTCACATCGGTACCCGCCCCCAAGCAGTCTGTCAAGAGGAGGCTGTTTTTCGACGACGATGAGGAGCCCGGCGTCCTCACTCAATCGAAGGTTAGCATACAAAAATATTATTATTGTAATGTACACAAAAGATTTTATAATCTATGAATCTATAATCGATAAAATCTTTTGTGTACATTACTACAAGTCTCTATATGTTTACTCGAATAAATATGAAATTACTGTGAGCAAAGTCTCAAGACTGAGCGTTTAATCCGAACACAGATAAATTTTTCACACGATGGTTGTATTGTTTAAACATGTTTACTAAATATGTTGCATGAAACATTCCTACTGAAACAATTTGAATTGGAGAATTACATACTGATTACATATATATATATGAAAAATCAAATCATATGTTGTTTGAGTGTGAAACAAAAATTTGCATGATTAATGAAAGGTGAAATATTTATGTTTTCTGCAATCATTTATGTTGATTGTAATGAAGTGAAAAATTTTTTTCCGATAATTGAGAGTTATGTCAGAGAATTTCCAAGTTATTACTCACATTTTTTGAGTAGTGAATCTGTTGAGCGCAAGATCACTCTCTCATGTCAGAGAATTTGCGAGTTATTAGTCACAGTTTTGAGTAGTGAATCTGTTGAGCGCAAGATCTCTCTCTTGTATGATTTTATAACCTGAAACAAATAATAGTCTAATGAAATATTTTTCAACAGAAACGTGCGGTGGAAGAGGATGAGGAGGACAGCTCCATAATGACGCTGTTACAGCAGGAGGAGGATGAAATTCTCCCCGAGGAGCACTTCCTCACTGTCATCAATAGGTACGCCCCGAAACCCTGGATTCCTCTAAGAGAGTTGATGGAGGGTACGCCTTACCCTATTGAGGACGTGAGGGAGGTCTGCAATCAACATGGACGTCGCGTGGTGCTCAAGATCCGGCTGTCAGGTCAGAGAACAACAGATGTTTACATACCTGAACGTTTCACGCTGATCTTGACCCCCAAAGACGTCCAAAATTTTAAAAGTAAATGTAAATCATTGTTACTGTTTGTCAAACATATTAATCAGTACATGACCGACATCAACATTGTCAAAATGCATAAAATTTAAATCATGATAATTATATTACCATTTAACATTTTATGAATTTTATTATTACTTATTTTGTTAATAATCTTGTAACAAATTTTCGGACTTGACATTGCATCGCCTTTCGGCATATATTTTCGGACTTGACATTACATCGCCTTTCGGCAATATAACCTATATCTTGTAAATCACAATTTTCAAGTATTGTGTTATTTAGTTTTGGCACAAGCCATTACATATATTTTCATTATAATCTATAATTTTCAAGTATTGTGTTAAGGTGACAATTGCATCGCCTATCAGCATATACATAACCTACTTTGTTAACCGCATAATTTACTTGTTATATATCAATAAAAAATAGTATGTTATTCTATAAAAAGTTTTCACTCACCTATCACACTAGTATACGTGTAGAGAACTCAATCACTCACTCTCCAAGTTGCATTGAGTGATAAGAAATTAAAAATGTGTTTTTATAGCTTGATGTATGGCAAGCTGACATCACTCGGTCGCTCACTGTGTCAAGGTCGGCTCAACGCTCTGCCTTCCTTGTTGTGAAGTGAGGCCATTGGCCCTTACACATCTGGTGAACGCCATGCGTTCATTCATTCACGACCTTCACAAGGTCTTGTTGTGAATGTTGAGTGTTGCCCCCACACACATCTGGCTGGATTGACATTCCATTCATTCTTATCTGTATGACTTTCAATATTATTGTGTTTGACTTTTTCACATCAACTATTTGAAATGAATTTTGAAAATTCATTTCAAATAGATGATCTGAATAGGCGAATTCGATTTGAAAGTATTATTCCAAATTAATAGAAAATTCCATTTTTCTTTTAGATTAAGTTAGTGTAATGATTAATTAATTAACTTTAGTTAATGTTCGAGCATTGAGTTGAAAGGTAATGAAAATATTGAATGTTGAGAACACTCTTTGTGCATGTTGATATTCTTCGCGTGTCAGAGGTGTGTCCGTTAAATCATTATGAAAACATTCTATTGGAGGAAGTTCTTTCCAATGTACTTTCTTTCCCCAACTTCTTTTCCATGTCTGTACTTTCTACCAAATTACGCACCAATACTTCCAAGGATTCAGACATAAACTTGTAGGAATCTAAAAATTTAATTTTGCCTACCGAAAGTGTCAAAAATCTCTCTGACGTATTTGCGATGCAGGAAATTTCTTTTTTACATTTACCGAGCGATTTCAGAATAAAATGTGAATCAAAACCGGAGAAATTATGAAAATAACATGATATGTACTCCAGAGTACGTGCTGTTAAATTGAGAAGTTCAGTAATTTGTTGATAGAGTGCATCACTGCAGGTTATATAAGGTGTGTACTGCGCCAAATGTAAGCCATTATCAGTTTTACCTTTGAACAGGAATCATGTCCTATTCTTTGTGTTCTGATATTTTGGACAAGCCACAAACTCGCTCTATTGGTATCCAGTGTGATCTTGATTCTGATATTTTGGACAAAGCTCAAACTCAGTCATCGGTACTTTACGATATTGAATCAACAAGTTTCTATTATGAACCAAGGAGAAGCAGTACACCAATCCAGAAGTCGGGAGAGGAGGGGGAAGAGGAGGTGGAGGAGCAGAAACGTGAGGAGGAACAGAAACGTGAAGAGGAACAGAAAGGAGTGGACGACAAGCAGACACCTACGAAAATTGCTACGGTTGATCTTCACTGGTTTAAACAAACTTGTAATCAAATTATTGTGAAAGAACTTGCTATCGTTGACGAGTGCAATAATTATGCTGTATTCCATTTCAAATCACCATTTGCAAAGATGGAATTGAGCGCAAAATTGTATAATGATGTAACATGGCTGGAACGTAACTATCATAAAATAAAATGGGAAGATGGAGATTTAGAATACAGTGACTCATTAATACGTGATTACCTTGCAGGTTATGAGAAAATTTTCACAAAAGGAACTGAGAAAGCAAAGTTTTTGAGAAGATTGCATTCTAACGTACAATGCATACCGGAGGACTTTCTCAAGCCTGATTTCAGCTTTTTCACCACTTCGTGGTGTTATGATGCATGTAAGATACATAAATATAGACCCGATGGAAGATGTGCTTTATTCTCTGCTCAACATTATAATTCTTTGCTGTTTAAAAATATGTATCAAACAAATAATTTCTTGTGCGAAAACAATCGAATGCAAAGTATGAAATTGGCACCGATGTATACGAATGCACAGAAAAGAAACTTTGCACGTTATGGATTCTTCTACAACGGAAAGGAATTACAGTGTGTTTATTGCTTGCATGCATTGAGACTGCATAAAGCTCGTACATGTTGTCTGTCTACAATTAGATACGCCCCCCTCAGAGACAACTGTGTTACAGCTAAGTGCACATTCCTACCTTATCAATTTTATTGTTCATAACTTAATCGAGGTCATGCAGTGTTTTAGCTTTGCAAAATTCAAAAAATTAACTCGCCTCTGGATGAACTTTGGAAATGCTTGTATGACATTGCAGATAAAAAATGTAAAAGATCAACTTAGATCATTGGGCTCTCTCTGTTAAGACATCAATAGAGCTGATACCCCAAGTGATATAGGTCTGAGGATATCTATAGCCATTTTTGGAATGCTTGTTCATACTAAATTTACTATAGATATTCTCGGAGAACACACTTACCAAAAAAAGTAACGCCTGCGGTTTGTACAGCACATAGAAAATTTCAATATAAATTTGTGAAATTTTTCTTAACTGTCGGGTGGAAAGCAAACCAATTATTTGCAATTTTACAGTATAAGTTATTAGATGGATTCACTTTAATCTGACAGTATAAGTTATTAGATGGATTCACTTTAATCTGATAGTAGAAAGGGAAATTATTTTTTCCTCAGGGAAATTATTTTTTCCCTCACATTTTCCAATTTTATCTGAGATTTTCGAACTGCTCGATATACTAGATACAGGCCATCTACATTATTGTAGTGCAAATGATTTCTCAACTATTGTTACAAATTCCGATGAACTTTGGAAATGCTTGTATGACATTGCAGATAAAAAATGTAAAAGATCAACTTAGATCATTGACCTCTCTCTGTTAAGACATCAATAGAGCTGATATCCCAAGTGATATAGGTCTGAGGATATCTATAGCCATTTTTATCAAGAGATACGCCCCCCTCAGACACAACTGTTACAGCTAAGTGCACATTCCTACCTTATCAATTTTATTGTTCATAACTTAATCGAGGTCATGCAGTGTTTTAGCTTTGCAAAATTCAAAAAATTAACTCGCCTCTGGATGAACTTTGGAAATGCTTGTATGACATTGCAGATAAAAAATGTAAAAGATCAACTTAGATCATTGGGCTCTCTCTGTTAAGACATCAATAGAGCTGATACCCCAAGTGATATAGGTCTGAGGATATCTATAGCCATTTTTGGAATGCTTGTTCATACTAAATTTACTATAGATATTCTCGGAGAACACACTTACCAAAAAAGTAACGCCTGCGGTTTGTACAGCACATAGAAAATTTCAATATAAATTTGTGAAATTTTTCTTAACTGTCGGGTGGAAAGCAAACCAATTATTTGCAATTTTACAGTATAAGTTATTAGATGGATTCACTTTAATCTGATAGTAGAAAGGGAAATTATTTTTTCCTCAGGGAAATTATTTTTTCCCTCACATTTTCCAATTTTATCTGAGATTTTCGAACTGCTCGATATACTAGATACAGGCCATCTACATTATTGTAGTGCAAATGATTTCTCAACTATTGTTACAAATTCCGATGAACTTTGGAAATGCTTGTATGACATTGCAGATAAAAAATGTAAAAGATCAACTTAGATCATTGACCTCTCTCTGTTAAGACATCAATAGAGCTGATACCCCAAGTGATATAGGTCTGAGGATATCTATAGCCATTTTTGGAATGCTTGTTCATACTAAATTTACTATAGATATTCTCGGAGAACACACTTACCAAAAAAAGTAACGCCTGCGGTTTGTACAGCACATAGAAAATTTCAATATAAATTTGTGAAATTTTTCTTAACTGTCGGGTGGAAAGCAAACCAATTATTTGCAATTTTACAGTATAAGTTATTAGATGGATTCACTTTAATCTGACAGTATAAGTTATTAGATGGATTCACTTTAATCTGATAGTATAGCATTAGATGTAGAAATATGGATTCACTTTAATCTGTCAGTAGAGAATTTTTCCCTCAAAGGGAAATTATTTTTTCCCTCACCTTGGCAAGGGAAATTATACAGATTCACTTTAATCTATCAGTATAGCATTAGATGTAGAAATATGGATTCACTATAATTTGACAGTAGAGAATTTTTCCCTCATTTAGCATTCACTTTAATTTGACAGTATAGCATTAGATGTAGAAATATGGATTCACTTTAATTTGACAGTAGAGAATTTTTTCCCTCATTTAGCATTCACTTTAATCTGTCAGTATAGCATTAGATGGATTCACTTTAATCTGTCAGTATAGAGAGGGAATTTTTCCTCCAAAAAGGGAAATTTTTTTTCCCTCACTGAGAGAGAGGGAAAGATCACTCTCTCTCTCTTCCTCCCCCTCATCCTCACTGGGAGAGGGGAGATAAGATAAGAAGAGGGAGAGGGTGAGGGAGAGGGAGAAGGAGAAGGAGAGGGAGAGGGAGAGGGAGTGGGAGAGGGAGAGGGAGAGGGAGAAGGAGAGGGAGAAGGAGAGGGAGAGGGAGAAGGAGAGGGAGAAGGAGAGGGAGAGGGGGAGGAGAGGGGGAGTTTGCGCATGCGCAAACTCTAGAGGGGGAGGGGGAAGGGGGAGGGGGAGGGGGATTTGCGAAAAAATTTTTCCTTATTTCTCGGTAATTGCGCAAAAAAGCCCGTCTGAAATCCCAGTATTAGGCTACTGAATCTTCATATTTGACTCTAAAGTACCTTCCTGTCAAATATGATTGCAATATTTCTGTAAATTGCTTAGAAAGCATTTTCTTCAGTTTATAAAGAAGTCCCTCATGCCATACTTTGTCAAAAGCTTGCCCTATGTCGAGAAAAACTGCTGAACAAACCTTTTCTTCTTCCAAGCTCTTCTCTATTATATTAACTATCCTATGTACTTGATCAATTGTGGAGTGTTTTTTTCTGAAACCAAATTGATGATTAGGAATTAATTGCTTTCTCTCAATTATTGGCTTGAGTCTACTCAATAATATCCTCTCAAACAACTTTGATAACACAGGTAACAATGGAATTGGTCTGTATGAAGCTACTTCATGTGGTTCTTTTCCTGGCTTGAGTAACATTATAACTTCAGCTACTTTCCAGACTCCTGGTACAAATCTGAGTCTGAATGAAGCATTCAGGATGTTTGTTAGCTTGATGAGTGCTTCCCTTGGTAGATGCTTCAGGACTAAGCCAGTTATCAGGTCAAATCCTGGAGTTTTCTTAGCATTCATAAGTTTTATTTCCTTTCTCACTTCTTCTACTGAGACATTCATTAGTTCTTGATTTTCCTGCATGATGTTACCTTCAATTTCTAGATCTTCTTGAGCTGCAACGTTTGGCTGGAAGACATTCACAAGATGATCAGCAAATGCCTGTGCCTTTTCTTCATTATTCTTGGCCCATTGTCCATTCAGTTTCCTAATAGGAGGAACTTGTTGGATGGGTGTTTTTATTTTCTTAGAAGCCTTCCATAGTGAGTAATCAGTGTTGCCTTGTCCTGTCAAATTACTCAAGTAACTGTTGATTGATTCATTTTTAATAAACTGTATCTCTCTTTTCAGTTCCTGTGTGAGAGTATTCAGTAATATTTTATCTTGAGGAGAACGTGAATGCTGCCACCTCCTTCTAGCTCTTCTTTTCTCTGCAATCATTTCTCTTATTTCCAATGGATAATTATTTCCTACTGTTCTTCGTTTCCTAGTCTGCGGAGTATTACACCAGGCTGCCTGTTGTATATCAGTAACAAATTTTTCCAGCTCCTCATCTATTTGATCTGCAGTTGTTAATGGTGAATTCAGGTTAATTCTTTCCTCCAACACTTGCTGAAAGCCATCCCAATCTGTATACTTATTAACTAGTGTGGGATAATTATTTTGTTTTTGTAAAATAGTGTCACTCAACTTCAGAATAATTGGAGAGTGGTCTGAATTGAGATCAAAACTTTCCTCTACTTGCAAATAGTTTACTGAAATGTTTTTGATTATGAAAAAGTCTATGAGATCAGGTATCTTACTTGTATCTGTAGGCCAATAAGTTGGTTTTCCAGTTGAAAGAGATTCACATCTTGACTCTCTTACAGCTTCGTAAAGTACCTTGCCCTTATGAGTTGTTAATCGTGATCCCCAATGAATGTGTTTTGAATTGAAGTCACCGCCAAGGATAAATCTCGTTCCCAACATATCAAACATTGATAGATGATCTTCTTTTCTGAATGAATATCGAGGAGGACAGTAGACAGCTGCAACTACAAATCGATAATCAACTGCTTCCACACATACTCCTATCAATTGAATTCATTCAGTTTCTAATTTAACGTGTTCATTATGCTGAATGCTCTCTTTGATTATGATTGAACTCCCCCCTCTCGCAACATTGTTGGGATGTAAGGCGTGGTAGGTCCTGTAACCTTTAAATTTTATGTAGGACTGTTTTGTAAAGTGAGACTCAGAAATGAGACAAATATCTACATTATCTATGTTTAGAACTGCTTCCAATTCCAGTTGTCGTTGTAAGAGTCCATTTGCGTTCCATTCCATTATGTTTAGTGAACGAATCATTTTGGTTTTTGTTGTCTATTATTGTCTAATTTCTCGATGCGAGATTGAAGGGATGAAATTATTTTCTCTTGTTTATCAAGTTTAGATAAGATGAGCTGTAGGATTTGTGAGGTGTCTTTTACTTCTTCATTTTTCTTCATCTGCGATTTATTTTCTTTGGATACGATTTCGGCGAAAGTCATTCTCTTTTCTGTGGGCCTACTTTGAGAATTAGCCACATTCTGAGCCTGAGAATCGACAACATTTTTTGATGTTATATTCTTACTGGCTACCCTACTTGAGTTACGTATTTTTTGTAACTCAATTGCTACAGAGCAACCACGGTAGCTTGCAGGATGAGCTTCACCACAATGAATGCATTTCGGTAGTGCTTCACTAGGTTTCGTACACTCCTTTGATGCATGTTTTCCAGCGCACTTCACACATCTGGCCTCCTTGTTGCAATAAGCCTGAGTGTGGTTGAAAGCCTGGCAACGCTTACATTGAGGTATTAGATTAACTTTCTTCAATGCTTCAACTTCTACTCTGCAACCCAGAATATGTTTAAGTTCAAAAACCTTCTTAACATTCTCTTCTGCGCTGAACGAAACCATGAACATGTCTAATGGTTCTTTAGTTTTCCACTTCAACTTATTCACTACATCTACCACTAGCAATCCCTTAGCCTTTAAGTCCTCCATTATGGATTCTATACTACAGGAGTGATGAAGATTTTTTATCATCACTCTTATGGGTCTCACCTGTTTGTTTTCATACGAGTGCCAGTTGAAACCATCGTTGATTAATTCTTTTGTAATATTTCTGTACGTTTCTGAATCTACTGAATTTACTTTGAAAGTCTCTCTACTCAAGAGCTTTATTCTAAATTTTTCATCTGAAGTCACTTTTTTCAAACTTTTATGAAGAGACTCCAGGCTCTTTATACCATCCACTATGATTGGTGGCGGTGGCGTTTCTTTCTTCTTGTTCTTTACTTCCTCACCTTTATTCTTCTGCAATGAGGTGATTTTGTTCAACTGACGATGGTTACCAGTAGGCTCATTCTTTGGTTCAGGAGACAAAGTACTATTTAGTTTCCTCTTCTTTGTAGTACGTTTGTTACGGGCCCTGATCCACTCAGTCTCTTTTGCCAACTCCTCCTCATTAGTTGAGTAGTTTTCAGCAACTGCTGGACTGCATGGTTGTTGAATGTTCTGTTCTATTTTTTGAAATCGCAATTCTAAGTCTTCAATTCTCCGCTGAAGTTCTACGTTGCTCTTCTCTAGCTGCTTTCTCTTCTCATCCGACTCCTTCCAGGCGATGAAGAGTGCATGCTCGGCGGCTGAATGGAGCTTATTTGATTTAATATAACGATCCGGTGAACACTGGATCTCTGATGGTTTGGTGGTGTCCATGTTCTCGATGTTGCTTTCCTCATCTTCTTGCTCTTCAAACTCCGGGGCAAGAAAACTGGGTAGTTTCAACAATTTTCCACTTGACGTAGCCATAGTCAATAATTTGCGAACATACTTTTCGAAAAGCCCTCGTACTCACTCACGATCGCAGAAACGTGAGCGCGAACGAAAATTGAAGGCCGCGCGAAAGTAGGTCACTTCGATTGCATAAAGACGGCGGATTTTAACCGAAATTTGATGCAATGTTTTGTTCCACTTAAATACCGTGAACAATCAACTGCTGACTCACTACTTCTACTGCACTACACTACGAGTACATCTGCACTGTATGAGAGCTAACGCGATACTGATGTTACTATGCAAATGAAGAATTGATTTTCCAAGAAATAGACTTTCAGAATAATTTTGCTATCCATAACACGTGCAAAACGTGTTGACCGAGAATAGAGAATATGGCGAAGGGGGAAGAGCAGGTGTTTTGGCCTTAAGCTGAAACCATGTTTCCCCATTCATGTCAGTTCCGTCTCAAGAGCAATTAAAATTAGTCACATGCCCGCTCAAGCTTTGCCTAAGCTCTGCTGACGCATGCCAGCTGCCACTTTCTTCATGTCACGGCGGGCAATCTGTGTTTCATTCTCTACTTCAAAAACCTTAAACTCGTAAAAATGATGATAGAGAAATTGTGATTTCAGATTCGGATTCAGCACTTTAACGACTAAACACACATGCTTTAAATTTAACGACTGCATATTGTATTTTAATAAGTGACACATTAGTGGAATAAAACCATGAGGCACATTAGTTTGCAAAGATCAGTAATTTGAAGCAAGAGTGTGTTTCTATAATTATGCATGGTGGAGGAGGGGGGTATATAGAAGTGTGTGTTTGAACAGTAATTACATCAGTGTTCAGTTGTGATATGTTCTGATAGCTTAGATATTCCTCAAGCACCACTGCCATCATTGTCATCATCATCATCATCATAATTATTGACAAAAGCAAAATTTGATGCATTTGTACATAGAATGTGTGCTGGCAATGGGCAACAGAAGATTAATGGAGAAGGGAGCAGAAGCAGCAGCAGCAGCAATTTGACAGAATTTCAAGATATTGGTATACAATGCGACATGCACATACACACACACACACACACACAAACACACACAAACACACACACACACACACACACACACACACACACAC